>NC_135567.1:20197805-20295305 GCF_964340395.1 Glandiceps talaboti
TACACCTGACGATCCTTCGGGTGAAACGGTCCGTAGTGTAATTCCACTATGTAATATTAGACTCGTCTTCTTTCATTTGTATATATATATATATATATATATATATATATATATATATATATATATATATATATATATATATATATATATATATATATATATATATATATATATATATATATATATATATATATATAATATTTATCATGGGAAAGGGAGACGAAAAAATAATTGTCTTTACAACTACCGGTAATCGAGTTTGCCACTTTTTACAATCTTAAGTTCTGGGTCTTCTGATCAAATTGAATGTATTGCAACATTGACATAATTGAACTAAGGCAACCTACAAAATAATTCCAATGAATTTTAATTTGAATTATTCCAATATAATACTGTATTTTAATATTTATTTGGATAACTGCTATGGAAGTGGAGTTTTTAACATTGCAAATAAAACATTTGATTTTGGGATCAAAACTTATTAGAAATGCATCATTGTATGGACAGTAAGTGAATTAAATCTCCACTTGATGTAGGAATTTGAAGAAAAAAAATTAATATATTTTGTAATTACTTCATTTTAGCATGTTTTGATCTTATTTGGCACCATTTATTAGTTTCTTGTCAAAAGTACATTTCTCAAATTTCCCGAATTTTCTACGCCCCTGCTTAGAAGACATACAGCAGGTCGATCTATGTGAAATCAGCATGTGATTGGTGGCGCTGTATAGCATAGTTGATCGAGTTGATTAGCTATGCACTGTTGTCTTTTTCAAACAGTTTTTCCCATGAACCCTTTCGTTATTGCCAACCGCATACAAGCATACAAGTAAACTGTTGATGCTTGTCACTGGTCCACATTACGTAACTAGCATTTAAAATCGGTTCAATATCCCATTGTCATCGTTGCAGCACACGGTGCAGTTTGTGAACGGCGTCCGACACCATACACATACAGTGGCCGTGCAGTCTAGGCGTCAAGGTCGAAAGCAGATAAATACGAAATATAACACAAAATGGCGAACGTAAGTAACCCTCAGTTCCCGACACGTTTACCTTTTTCATTTGTAGTTATTAATGTATACCAAATTAGTTTCAACAGACGTGAAAATGATAGTCAAACAGGGTGAAGTCTGTCAGGAAGCCGTTTGCCCACCCTTACATGTACACCATGTGGCCCGCCTTTGTCTACAGTAGGTTGAAATGCAACGTTTACATTTTATACATAATATATGACCCGTTTTACGCACAAAAGATTCAAAAATGAGTACAGTTTCAATATCTTGTCATTTGGGAGTAAAATTATACGTTTGGGTAGATTGTTATGGTTGCAAAAAAAAAACATGTAAATTTCGTTTTGAAATTGCTACATGCATGTGGGGCAATGGCGTGTGTCCATGATTGATTGGCGTCTGTGCGTCGTACCAGCATGTCGAGTGACGCGATTTGCAGGACTTGAAATACATACGTTGTGCATGATGTTATGCATGTTAAATATTATAAATAATTTCTGTACATTTAGCTGTCTCTGATTATTACAATCATATTGGTCCGATTTGGCTTGTACACCGAGTTATGAATATTTAATAAGTTTGTAAAGCGACGCGTCACTAGACCATGGCGTCATTTACGTACGACGGCCATATTTGATTTCATTGTGATATTCTCCTTTCACGAATCCATGCTTCCGTGTCAGTCTTCTGCGGAGGGCGAACATATAACTTGATATTATTCACTTTATGTGTTAATTTGAACATTTCATGTTGACTTCACAAGTATGAAGTATTTTGATGGCTTGCAGACCATGTCTGGAGCCAAGTACAAACGGTGAGGCAAGGGTGGAGTCGGAGAACAAAAGCTGCTCACGTAGTCACGTGACCACTATTACTATACCAGGCCCTGCATCCTCCATTTTTCTCGCTGTTTGTCGCAATTGCAATATTTTTTCTCTTTTGCACCTTCTTCAGAATGTATATTAATAATGAAATAAATACAGAACAAAAAAAGGATGGCTTTACTAGAAATTTAGAAAATTTTATGTTCATTTATGTTGCCATGGATCAGTTTCCACACCTCTTGCCAAAGTGTTGGCATGGTTTCACAGAAGTTTGGTCTTGTAAAATGAAACAATATACATGTAGTTAAAAACTACCTGACTGGTTGCCATGGTATTTGCTGATTTACAGTGTCAAATTGGGAAATTGTACAATGACAATAATTGTATCACAGCTTGGCACAGATGGCTGATTTGATTTCATATTTGGTAAAATAACAACACAGTGTACTTACGGCGCAGATTGGTCAGAAATTTGGTGTTGATGAAGATGGTTTGGGGAATATAGATCGGTTGCCATGGTTTGATTCTCTGGAATTGGCCTGTTCACTGTATATTCCGTTCAATCTCTCATATCTGAATTGATATGCAGATGGACACATCATGGACACAAGTTCACATTAACGAATAGAATGGAACATTGTCCCTCTCGGCTGCAGGTGTTCATGGGTATATCACTTCATTTGAATATACCATGGTGATGAACAAGCAGAGATTTTCAAACTGTATAAACAGCTTGTAGCAATTCTATATTTGTAAGTGTATTAATCAGTCAGGGTCTAGATAGTCTGGAGATAGATATGAGATTGAATGGAACATATCGTAAGCACCATAAACAGGATAATTGTGAGTTAGTTTTTTTTTCAAATGTCATGTTTGTATTTTTACAGGACCCATTAGAGTCGGAGCAGAAAAGGAAATTGTTCATTGGTGGACTTAGTTATGACACGTCGGAAGAATCCCTAAAAAAACACTTTGCTCAGTATGGTGAAATTGTCGACAGTGTCGTCATGAAAGATAATATAACAAGGACATCCAGAGGGTTTGGATTCGTTACTTACAAGCATTCATCCATGGCTGATGCCGTGATGGATAACAGGCCTCACAGGATAGATGGCAGAGAAGTTGAACCAAAGAGGGCGGTATCACGAGAGGTAAGGAATGGAATCACCTTTTTTGCATGCATAGTGCCCTCTAGTGTTGAGTTCAGAGAAGTTGAAGGAGAGGCAAGGAATGGATTATCAATAAAATGACCTTTTGCATGCATAGTGCCCTCTAGTGTTGAGTTCAGAGAAGTTGAAGGAGAGGCAAGGAATGGATTATCAACAAAATGACCTTTTGCATGCATAGTGCCCTCTAGTGTTGAGTTCAGAGAAGTTGAACCAAGCGGGCAATATCATCACGAGAGGTCGGGAATGGAATATCAACAAAATGACCTTTGCATGCATAGTGCCCTCTAGTGTTGAGTTCAGAGTAGTTGAACAAAACGGGCAGTATCATGAGAAGTAAGAAAAGAAAGTGTAGACAAAATGGCCTCGGACTTGATTGACGCAGAGTCTCCCAGATCAAAATGTACATGCTTGTTTGATTCGGAATGGTGCGCGAACATTCTGTCAGGGATAGCCAAGTAGCATGACTGCTTTTGTCGGTTGTAGACGGTCAAATATTGTTTTTTTGCACAGAATCCTCTGAATGTATAAATCTATTATCTATTGTCTAGGAGTCTGCCAACCCTGTTGCTAGGGCGTCAGTCAAGAAAGTCTTCGTCGGTGGCATTAAGGAAGACACAGATGAAAGTCATCTCCGAGAACACTTCGGGTCGTATGGTAAAATTGAAAATATTGAAGTTATGAAGGACAAAGAAACTACGAAGAACCGTGGATTTGCCTTTGTAACTTTCGATGACCATGACACCGTCGACAAATTGGTTATAAGTAAGTGTGTGCTTCCATCTCAGTTCTTACTGTATACACCTAAACTATACATGAGAATGTAGTCTAGAGCTATCCTTTATCAAATCTTTTATATATATTTAATCTCAGATCTTTCAGTCTCTCTAGCTCAATGAAGTTGTGAAAAGTTTGAGATGGAATTTAAAGTTCAGCCAAAGCCACTGTTGTGAATTACATTTATTGATTCATATTTTGTGTTATACGTTGTTGTTGTTAACATTGTTGCCGTTTCTGATGAATTCATTATATAGTCATACGTCATACATAATCAACCAATCAGCACGCCGATAAGGCGACAAATCAAAATTTCTTGTGTGATGTAAGTTTAAGTTACAAGTTGGAGTGTGCGTGCATTCTTGTGTGATGTAAGTTTCAGTTACAAGTTGGAACGCGCGTGCATATAAAGAACAGAGTTCCCAGTGTATTCTACTACTTGCTTGTATTGTCATTTCTATTACTGCTGTTTTCCGAACCCCTTATCTATTGTGAGTCATCCACAACCGTCCACATCGTCATTAACATCATGTCTTTGTTAATCAGTCAATGGTAATATTGACAAGGTATAATGTTGGATGAGAAAAATTTACAAAACAATGGGGTTTTTTTCGGTTTTTTTAGGTGACAAGTTCCACATGATAAATAATCATAGATGCGAAGTAAGGAAAGCCCTACCAAAAAGTGATCTAAAGCTTTTGAACCAAAGGAATATGGGTGGGCCCCAGCAGAGACAAGGAGGAGGTGGTTTCCGTGGACAGGGAGGTTCTAACTTCCATAGAGGAGGAGGAGGAGGCGGTGGTGGTAATTTCAACAGAGGAGGTGGAGGTAAGTTTGTCTTAACACACAAACTCATATCGTATTTTCAGCCACAGTACCTATCTTGTATAGTTGTATAGCTGTCAGCCACAGTACCCATCTTGTATAGTTGTATATCTGTCAGCCACAGTACCCATCTTGTATAGCTGTCAGCCACAGTACCCATCTTGTATAGCTGTCAGCCACAGTACCCATCTTGTATAGTTGTATAGCTGTCAGCCACAGTACCCATCTTGTATAGTGATGAGGTAATGCCATATGATGGCTTAGAGTAAAATACATCAGCATAGGAAGCAGCTGGCATGTCCTACAAGGGTGGCCTGACTGTGTCGACAAGCTGATATAAACTACCAGTGCTGTTTATATGTGAAAGGGCCATAGTCTGCAAGTTTATGATTTCTTGTGTGTACATTGGTTCATGTTGAAATATTTCTTTTGAAACTCAACACTAACATATGATATTAGATTTATTAATTAGTACTGTATGAATCAGAATCGATGTTTTTATCACATGTTGTTACTTGTATGGGGATAGCTCCTAGTTCATATCACATTGTCTTATTAAAAAAATCTGCTCTTTTACAGATTATTACCAAGGTGGTGGTGGTGGTGGCGGTGGCGGCGGTGGTCGTAACTATGGAGGTGGTAACTATGGAGGCGGTAACTATGGAGGCGGCGGTGGTGGAGGCTACAATAACCAGGATAACTTTGGTAACCAGGGCAACCAAGGTGGTGGTGGTGGTGGTGGTGGTTACAATAATTGGGGTAACCAAGGTGGTGGTGGCGGAGGCGGTAACTATGGCAACTATGGTAACCAAGGAGGAGGCGGTGGAAACTATGGTAACCAAGGAGGTGGCGGAGGAGGAGGAGGACAAGGAGGTGGCTACAACGATAACTATGACAACAATTACGGAGGAGGTGGAAACTATAATCAAGGTGAGAAAAATGATTTGCAATTTGTTCTTGAACAGCTCATTTCAGTTTACTGTTTACTGGCTCTGTTTGAGACAATCAACACCAATAAATAAGAAATGGTTTATTCTACACTAAGATAGCAGATCGCAAGTTCTTGCTACATTTTGTCTATTGTGAAATAAACCATTGAAATGTTCTGCAACTAGATACAGACGTGGTTGCCAATGTTTGACATCTGCATTTAATGCCTGCATTGTGGCACAGTAGTACATTCGTTTTAGACGAAATGTAGCAAGAAACTGTGTTCATTTTAATCTTGCTATCTTAAAGTGTAGCACGGTTTCTGTTTGGTTGTATCAAACAGACCATGAACGTACCCTGCAATGGGCTGTATTTAGGCAATGTGTTCACTAAACCCTAGTACAGTTAGGCAATGTTAGATACACACTGGTATAGACAGTGTATGTGTGTTCGCTAAACCCTAGTACAGTTAGGCAATGTTAGATACACACTGGTATAGACAGTGTACGTGTGTTCGTTAAACCCTAGTACAGTTAGGCAATGCATTAGCTACGTACTGTGTATTCACTATACCCTAGTACAGTGGTACATGCTGAAGGGCCAGGCACCAGTTCTTTAGTTCAGGACAAACGTTTGGCAACCAATGCAACTTATCTAAAGCTCTGTAAGATATATTTTTCCGACCTTAATTTTAATCCATATTCAAACTTGATCTTTAGATAATGAAGATTAGACCAGGGGTGTTCACATATTTATCTAAGTCTGATTAAAAACATAACTTATTACACCTAACCTCAGACATACCCTCCCTCCCCTTTACATAAAAGACTAGGGAGTTTTCAGAATAGGGAACTTGCAAACCCGCCATGTTGAATATTGCATCATGGGAAATATGATGATAAATACTAATCAATTAGCATTGTAAACAATAATGTTACATTGTTTGTAACCACAGATGATCAATTCATAGTCGCCCTGAGTGTGAGGTTCATTTTATTGGTAGCTCTAGATTAGATATTATGATAACCACAGATAATCCCATAGTCCTTTGCGTCTGAGCATGCTCAGTCTGGATTGCAAGTTACCTATTGTTTTTCTGTCATGGTTTGAATAACGAATCATAGATTATGAAGGAAGTAAATGAAGACAATTTCAATTGAATAAACTAACACGGAAGACACAGGATGTACCTGTATATCCAATTGCAAATACATCAGTGGTGATAAGACTTGCTTCTTTTTGGAATATTTTTGACCAAAATGCCATAAAATCAAGAAAAATAGGAAGTACATGATGCCCAATACACTGTTATCCACTATAAATTGATAGCTAAAATTGGTACTTTTTATTTGTACTTGTAACTTGCTCCAACTGCAGATGATTTGGTGAAATAAAGAATGACAGTGTTGACATAGATGTTTTAAAATTACTAGTATTGATTTTTATCTTTGTCTCTCTGTTTACTATAATAAGCTGATCAACGACAGATGTTCTATAATCAGCGTCACTTGTAGGTCGTCATCTTACAGCAGATTTGACAAGCCATCAATGGCAGTGTTTATACAGATATTGTTAGATTACTAGAATTGGTTTCCAACTTTGTCTACATTTCCTACAACAGTGACAGACATTGTTGAAGTTACACTAAAACTTATCAGATAATATCAGCAGTAAACACCATGGTGCACACATTTAGTAGTTGCTTTGTCTGGAAATACTAGTCCCATGTATTTGTGAATGATATGGCTGCTATGATCATGTAATTCTACATTGAACATGTACATTTTGTCATAGTTATAATTTGCAGGTATTTACATGGACTCATTCAAAACACAAAATTGATGAGTGTATATCTCTGAAATGAAAGCAAGACTTAGTCGAAGCAGACAACTCCTTCTATACAGTCATTCAGTCAAATGCATAGAGTACTTAGTGTACTATCCAACTGTGATAAGATCATAGATTCTTCATGTACTGCACTGTACACTTCCACAAGTGAAGTAAACTTGGAGACTCGCATTGAGACCAATTCAAGGAATCTAACAATATGTATGCATTTTCGTTTATTTGTCGAAAAAGCTGTAAATGGCAAGATTTTCTCTAGTGTAATCGATATAAATGCAAAGAATTAGTCTTGACACGTTAAAAGTCGTTTGTTGTACAATCAACTATACTAATTTGTAACGGTAAAAGGTCCCATCATGCATTGCTAGATTTTGTGTGTGCCAATATTTTTCACATTTTCCTACTTAGCGAGTGGTCAGACGACAGGAAACCAGACGTACGGCGACTCTAAAAGTGAGTTCTAACAATTTTGACTCTTGTGTAGGAATGACAGTTGAAAACGAGGGTTTTCTGGTCACAAAAAACACAATGTTGGTATTGCCCCAATGTTCATCTCGTTGCCAAGGTGTTATTGAATCCATCTCTAACCCTGCCTAGCTCAATGAGAAATTATGAACCAAAAGTTGTTTATGCAAATAAGTAAACCCCAACTGTTAGAATGATATAAACAATGTACAAGTAGTGTCCTGATATATGACAAATATACCATATTTGGACATTACTGTACCATATTTGGACATTACTGTACCATATTGGACATCACTACCATATTTGGACATTACTGTACCATATTTGGACATTACTGTACCATATTTGGACATTATGTAACTCGCAATAAACACTAACTTGTTATTGGTTAGAATTCTGTGACTGATTAACAAAGATATGATGATAATGACTGCGAGTGGCTTCATTTGAGTTTGAAATTTCATCTCAGGACTACCGGTAGTATATAGGATAAAGTCTAACTCTTAAGACCGTTACTCAACTTTAGAAGAAATCTCGCCATTGTTGACATGAGTTATACGATAGCATTGAAAATCAATTACTGCAAGAAAATGAATGTGTTTGACCCCCGCCCTCCCTCAATTAATGGACTGACCCCCTCCCTCGATTAATGGACTGACCACTCCCTCCCTCCCTCAATTAATAAACTATGTTTTTAGGACTTTGATAACTTGAGAACACCCCTTAGCGGATGATAAATAAGATTATGATGAAAGCTAGTGCTGAATCCATGGTTCTTATAAAGTGGCAGTTCAGACATAATAATTACATAGGATTATTCTTTTGTGAAAGACCAACTTGTTAGCACAACTTAAATCCTCTTTCTCCCAACTTGTACTTAGTTGTGTACAAACAAATACCCCCTAGGGAGAAAGAGGACCAACTTGTACTTGGTTGTGTACAAACAAATACCCCCTAGGGAGAAAGAGGACCAACTTGTACTTAGTTGTGTACAAATAAATACCCCCTACAGAGAAAGAGGACCAACTTGTACTTAAACAAATACCCCCTAGAGAGAAAGAGGACCAACTTGTACTTAGTTGTGTACAAACAAATACCCCCTAGAGAGAAAGAGGACCAACTTGTACTTAGTTGTGTACAAACAAATACCCCCTAGGGAGAAAGAGGACCAACTTGTACTTGGTTGTGTACAAACAAATACCCCCTAGGGAGAAAGAGGACCAACTTGTACTTAGTTGTGTACAAATAAATACCCCCTACAGAGAAAGAGGACCAACTTGTACTTAAACAAATACCCCCTAGAGAGAAAGAGGACCAACTTGTACTTAGTTGTGTACAAACAAATACCCCCTAGAGAGAAAGAGGACCAATTTGTACTTAGTTGTGTACAAACAAATACCCCCTAGAGAGAAAGAGGACCAACTTGTACTTAGTTGTGTACAAACAAATACCCCCTAGAGAGAAAGAGGACCAACTTGTACTTAGTTGTGTACAAACAAATACCCCCTAGAGAGAAAGAGGACCAACTTGTACTTTGTTGTGTACAAACAAATACCCCCTAGAGAGAAAGAGGACCAACTTGTACTTAGTTGTGTACAAACAAATACACCCTAGGGAGAAAGAGGACCAACTTGTACTTAGTTATGTACAAACAAATACCCCCTAGAGAGAAAGAGGACCAACTTGTACTTTGTTGTGTACAAACAAATACCCCCTAGAGAGAAAGAGGACCAACTTGTACTTAGTTGTGTACAAACAAATACACCCTAGGGAGAAAGAGGACCAACTTGTACTTAGTTGTGTACAAACAAATACCCCCTAGAGAGAAAGAGGACCAACTTGTACTTTGTTGTGTACAAACAAATACCCCCTAGAGAGAAAGAGGACCAACTTGTACTTAGTTGTGTACAAACAAATACACCCTAGGGAGAAAGAGGACCAACTTGTACTTAGTTATGTACAAACAAATTCCACCTCAGGAGAAAGAGAGCTAAGTATGAAAGTCAGGTAGTATTGGCATAGTGAAGTGTCTGTCAAAAACCACTTGGCCAGTAAAGATATTAGGCGAGATTGTTACTTTTAGTTTTGTGTTATGAGATTTGTCAAAGGTAAATGAATTGATGAGCATTATGAAATAGGTCTAAAAAAGTTTGTTTTAGTTTTAAAAGCACGTAGTAACCACAATCTCTTTGTCTTGACACTGGCTGTGGTAACTCTTGTCATTTCTTGCAAGGTTTTCCAATAAACACTTAAAGCAAATCCCCCAAAAATGGACACATGTCACATGAAGTAGGACTTTTTTACAAGATTTCAAAGTTGAGTTAGTTACCATGGTGATATTTTATCATTTAAAATCGTATGGAATTTGATAGCAGTAATCAATACAAGTGTACTAAATACAGAAATAAGTCTGACTGGACTTTTCCTTTAAGTTGATAGCAGTAATCAATACAAGTGTACTGAAGGCAGACATAAGTCTGACTGGACTATAGTTGTCAGCCACAGTACCTATCTTGTACAGTTGTCAGCCACAGTACCCATCTTGTATAGTTGTATAGCTGTCAGCCACAGTACCCATCTTGTATAGTTGTATAGCTGTCAGCCACAGTACCCATCTTGTATAGTGATGAGGTAATGCCATATGATGGCTTAGAGTAAAATACATCAGCATAGGAAGCAGCTGGCATGTCCTACAAGGGTGGCCTGACTGTGTCGACAAGCTGATATAAACTACCAGTGTTGTTTATATGTGAAAGGGTCATAGTCTGCAAGATTATGATTTCTTGTGTGTAAATTGGTTCATGTTGAAATATTTCTGACGAAGTCTGACTGGACTTTTCCTTTAAACTCAAACACATTTCTGTTGTGTGTAGGTTATGGTGCCGGAGGAGGAGGTTGCAGCGGCGGCGGTGGTGGCGGTGGTAACTTCGACAACTTTGGATCCAACTATGGCGGTAATCAGTCAAACTATGGACCGTCTAATAACAGAGGTGGATATGGTGGTAATAGACAAACAGGAGGACCTTATGGATGTAAGTAGAAATATGTTGCGCGTTTATAGCTATCAGCCACAGTACCCATCTTGTATAGCTGTCAGCCACAGTACCCATCTTGTATAGTTGTATAGCTGTCAGCCACAGTACCCATCTTGTATAGCTGTCAGCCACAGTACCCATCTTGTATAGTTGTATAGCTGTCAGCCACAGTACCCATCTTGTATAGTTGTATAGCTGTCAGCCACAGTACCCATCTTGTATAGTTGTATAGCTGTCAGCCACAGTACCCATCTTGTATAGCTGTCAGCCACAGTACCCATCTTGTATAGTTGTATAGCTGTCAGCCACAGTACCCATCTTGTATAGTTGTATAGCTGTCAGCCACAGTACCCATCTTGTATAGCTGTCAGCCACAGTACCCATCTTGTATAGTTGTATAGCTGTCAGCCACAGTACCCATCTTGTATAGTTGTATAGCTGTCAGCCACAGTACCCATCTTGTATAGTTGTATAGCTGTCAGCCACAGTACCCATCTTGTATAGTTGTATAGCTGTCAGCCACAGTACCCATCTTGTATAGTTGTATAGCTGTCAGCCACAGTACCCATCTTGTATAGTTGTATAGCTGTCAGCCACAGTACCCATCTTGTATAGTTGTCAGCCACAGTACCCATCTTGTATAGTTGTATAGCTGTCAGCCACAGTACCCATCTTGTATAGTTGTATAGCTGTCAGCCACAGTACCCATCTTGTATAGTTGTATAGCTGTCAGCCACAGTACCCATCTTGTATAGTGATGAGGTAATGCCATATGATGGCTTAGAGTAAAATACATCAGTATAGGAAGCAGCTGGCATGTCCTACAAGGGTGGCCTGACTGTGTCGACAAGCTGATATAATCACTGTCTATGTTTCAAGTAAATATGCAACGGTCTTCAGACATAAAGTTACATTCAATATTTCTCATGTCTTTTACAGCTGGTTATGGAATGTCTGGTGGCGGCAGCGGTGGTGGTGGTGGTGGCGGAGGCGGCGGCGGTGGCGGTAATTATGGCGGCGGCGGTGGAAACCGTAGATTTTAAATGATGATTTGCTGAATCATTGCCCGTAAGGTATGTATTGTACAGAGTAAGTTTTTGTGTTTTTGGCATTTGAAGATATTAAAGTAACTGATTCTATGTTGTCATTTACAAAAGTGAAATTAATCTTGTCATTTTTGAAGAATATTGACTAGATAAAGGAAAACAGTATTTCAGTTTACAAGTATGGAAGTTTTGTGAGCTGATTAGCAGTTTGTTGTCATAGCTAATTAGCATAGTTGGCATACCTAATTAGCATAGTTGAATATCTAGCTAATTAGCATAGTTGATTGCCATAGTTAATTAGCATGACTGTCATAGCTAATTAGCAGTGTTGATTGTCATAGCAAATTAGCATAGTTAATTGTCAGCTAATTAGCAAAGTTGTTTGTCAGCTAATTAGCATAGTTAATTGTCAGCTAATTAGCATAGTTAATTGTTTTGATATGATATACTACCAATAAATAACATGGCTGTGTATTTCTTTGTGTTCAGGACAGAGAAATTGTAGGCTGGTTAGGTAGTCAGTAATACCAGGAATTGATCTCAGATGTGAAAGACCCCCTAGCCTAGTCATAGTTACACCATGTTGACTTCAGATGTGAAAGGACAATAAAAGTGAACAGACTAGGGAGCCTTCTAGTGAAGAAACGCAAGTCAGGTTGAGTAACTAGTGCAGCCGCCAAGTCAGATGTCAGACCTGGAGTTTAGAGACAGCGTTGTCAGTTAGACGTCAGACCTGGAGTTTAGAGACAGCGTTGTCAGTTAGACGTCAGACCTGGAGTTTAGAGACAGCGTTGTCAGTCAGGACTTGAAGATACAAAGTTGGAGATAGACACAGCTGTATTTCTCTGTCGTTGCGTGCATCTTCGGAAAATAATATATTCAGTGAAAAAGTACTTGATTAGTAGTAATTTTATAAAAACAGATTTTTGTGTCATTCAGACTTGGTTACTTATCACTAAGTTAGGGGGGCTGGGGTTTGTATTTAATAGATTTCGAACTTTTGTACTCTCGCCATCTTGTTTTTATGGAAAGCTTGGTTTTTTGTAGTGTTATTTTCGTCGTATGTTAGTCATTATTTTTGTCACAAATAAATAACTATTAGTCGGTCAGGGCCTTGTCTTACTTTGTCAAAAACGTGTATCTCCCAGTTAGTGCCTAGTTTTGCATTCTCTGATCTAGTCTTATTTTGTCATACTTAAGCAAGTGTATTAATCAGTTAGGGCCTATAGTGCTTTAACACAAATGAGAACAAATGTATAAATCGGTTAGGGTCTGTGTGTGTTTTTAGTCAGCAAGGCTCTGAATGAACTCTGTGATAATGAAATGAAGTAAAATATCATGTGACCAGATTTAGTGATTGATTTTAAGTCAGATTATCTATCTATTAAACTTAATCTTTTAAACCCGTACATTCTGTCGTCGCCTGGCTGGATTTCTTCTGTGGAGTTGAGGGTATGCTACTTACCATCGACTTCCACTTCTAGTCAAATATTGCAATCAGTAGCGGCCATATTGGATTTGTCACAAATGTTGCAATCAGTAGCGGCCATATTGGATTTGTCACAAATATTGCAATCAGTAGCGGCCATATTGGATTTGTCACAAATATTGCAATCAGTAGCGGCCATATTGGATTTGTCACAAATGTTGCAATCAGTAGCGGCCATATTGGATTTGTCACAAAAACCTAAACATATTTTATTTTTATCAGATAATCTACAACATACTCATAATCTTCAGGAAGAAATTTGATATGACTGATATAAAACAAAAGTCTATGTTTATGATTCAGCCACCATCTCTAATAATAATGTCAAAGTTCAAAGAAGTGAGACACTAATATGGCTGCCACTGACGGCGATATGTTATGGGGTCAATGCATTTGCCAGATAAATTTGACCTCCCTTCAAAAATGTGGAGGGAAAGGAACCACAAACCTTGAATTTCCTGTATAGTAGAACTATATATATAAAATGTCATAACACTTGTAGGGTGGTAACATTGCAGGTATTATAAGAAAGCACATGTTTACAGTACGTACTAAAAAAACACTACTTTGAAAGAATGGTAAAAGCAAAAAAAAAGAATGTTTTTTTGCAGTCCCCTCCTGTAGAGCTAGCGCCACAATGTATGTAGTGCTGTAGGCATGATGAATGTTTGTCCCTGAATGGGGGGAGGGGTGTATGGATGTATGTATTTATGTATGAGTGTGTGTGTGTGCATCTGTATGTATGCATGCATATATATGTATGTGTGTGTGTACGTATGTCTGTCTGTGTGTGTGTGTGTGTGTGTGTAGATTGGGCATCCTACAGAGTATTCACTTATTGATGAGTTGAGGATTATGATAAATTGCTAGAGGAGGTAATAGCAAAAATGCAACTGACCAATGGCTAATGAGAACAGTTAAGCCTTGCTAGACAAGTCTGAAATTAATTGCAAAACCAAGTGTAAATCCAACAACTGACCAATGGCTAGAGAGATAGTACAGCTTACTTTAGGATAGTCAATGAAGTGATTGGCTCTAGAGAGGTACCTTGGTGTCACATGGAAGGTGCAGTAACCAATGGCTAGTGACAATACTAGAACAGATAAATATTGAAGTAAAATCTATGTATGGTTCATGGTTGGCCAAAGTGTAGTACAGGCTTACTGGAGTGAATGGCAAGACAGACACAGAGATAGACCAAACTGGCTAGTGACTGAGCTAGGAGTTAGAACACTGTAGATGGCGGGAAATGTGGCCAGAGAAAACAGTTAAAGACATACTGGAATGAATGGTAATAAATAGTTAAAGAACAAATGACCAATGGCTAGCGAGATGATTTGAACAGGTGTATATTGGAGTATAGTGTGGCCAATAGACCACTCTAGATATCAGGGAGCCTGGATGACAATACGCTAGTACAGACTAACTGGAATGAATGGTTATAGACAGTTATAGACCAAATGACCAGTGGCTAGCGAGATGATTTGAACAGGTGTATATTGGAGTATAGTGTGGCCAATAGACCACTGTAGATGTCAGGGAGCCTGGATGATAGTACACTAGTACAGACTAACTGGAGTGAATGGTTATAGACAGTTATAGACCAAATGACCAGTGGCTAGCGAGATGATTTGAACAGGTATATTGGAGTATAGTACAAGAATAGACAGAAGACCACAGCTCAGTAAAATAGATGAGTATATAGTAGTTATAGGCAGCTGGGCAGGAAGACTACATATATGGCAATAGATGACTATAGACCATCTATTCTGGTATACAATCAGGTAGAGTAACTGAAGCAGTTCTAGTGAGTATAGACATTCTATTCTATTTTGTTCAATTTTAGTTTTTGTGAGGTTTAGAGAGATACTCTGAAACAATAGAGATTGAAGATTGCATGCAAATCAAAAAATTGCATTTTATCAGTCAAAGTTAAACAGGTCTTTCTTTTCCCGCAGTTTTTGGAGTGATTGGTTATGGATAACTTGCATTAAGGAATGTGAGTGAATTTCTTTGGTAAATAGAGTTGCCATCTGTAAAGGTAAGTAACTTGGATGTAATTTGCATAAAATGTAATATGACAACCAGTTTTGTCAAGATAGGTACTGATGTTATGACTGGTTCAGACCAGTTAGATCAAATCCAGTGTATTTTAAGAACCAGTTCATACCAGTTCAAACCAGTTTGTAAATTTACTGATGCATTTCGACAATTTATAAATCAGCATATAAGAAACTGACAGATTTTGTTGTCAAAAAATGCATTTTATCAGTCAATGTTAAACAGATTTAAATTTCTTTCCATACAGCGCTTGGAGTGATTGATCATGGATAATTTGCCTTAAGAAATGTGAGTGATTCCTGTGGTACATGAAGTTGACATATGTGTAGGTAAGTAACTTGATAATTTGTGTTTATTTATCCATTATTTGTTCACTGGCTCTGTTTGAATACAACACACAGAAACCAATATTACACTGCATATCTATTCTCGCAAACCAGAGCTGTTATATCTTCCACAACACTTCGAAATAACGTGCGGTGGCACGTTTTTGACGGTGACATACATATACAAGAGGCTGTGGTTTGCGACGATGTGCATATCCCACACTTGGAAGATAGCAAGATCGTAATTTCTTGCTACATTTTGTCTGAATGAAATAAACCACTGAATGTACGACAACTAGACGCAGACAAGCAGGCAACAAAGTTTTAATATCAGCATGGTGTCATGGTAGTTTATTTCATTTAGACGAAATGTAGCAAACAAGCTATACATTCAATCTTGCAATCTTAAAGTGTAACATGTCCAGTTTCTTGTTGGTTTCTGCACAGTCAGTGAACAGTAATGTGCAATGTGCTGTAAGTACTTCCTATATTAGCTTACTGGTAGAGACTTCAAGGACTAGGACCACCACTATGCTATTACTATCCTAACTGACGTTTTGATTTTGAATTTCAAAATTGCACCAATCAAACTCTGCCAATAGCATGATTGACATGTCAACAGCCAATCACATTTCCTTTGTGTAGTATGTATCTAGACCCCCTAAGACAATATTTATTGCATAGTCCTCCCTAAACTTGTGTTTATTATTGTTTTGCAGGAGCTCCAAGCAGAACAGAGTTGCGGAGAATGTGGAAAGTACAACTATAATATACAAACATCCTGTGAACAGCGCCCCTATAGATAACACAGCAAATCTTTGGATTCACATTGTGTACAGACCTTCTCAGTGAACAGCGCCATCTGTGGACAGCATGCTGTATATCTTCAACATATATACCTTTCCTAAATGGACCGTTCTTTCGGGATAGTGTGCTGTATTTCTTCATCAGACTTTGTGTTTATCTAGAACTTTCCAGCAAACAGCGCCCTCAGTGGTGAAGATTTCAGGATTTCAGCACATGCAGTACATACAACTAAGATCGGATTTTGCACAAGAAGTTATCAAATGAACTTTGAACTCATTTTGTCTACAACAAGATCTCCATGCATGACATCAATGAGAACTGTGATATTTAGTTTACACATTCCAGACTAGCAGTTGATTAGAGTGGGGGGGGGGGGGGATGCTGCCCTCTGTGTATGTTTAGATTATTTAAGATTACAACCAGTGAGACGAGTGTTTACAAATGTTATTGATTTATGTTGATGCCATATTTCCCATGATGCACTATTCAAGATGGCATGTTTATGGAATTGTCATCTACATGTTGATCATTTTATCATTTTACTTGCGATATATTGAAAAGTTAACAAATGGGTGTATTCTCAAGGAAACTGAACAATTTCGACTTTAAAAAAATAATGTCACTAGAAATTTCACTCTTTGAAAAAAATTATTCAGGCGGTCTTACATTGTTTATTGTAGTCACCCTTTAATGACTTGGTTTCTGTAACTCAATGACTAAGAATTATGCCCTATATATTAGGCTATCTGACTTAATGTATTCTTAGAGAAATGTTGAACACTTTTAATATTTAAAAGACTTGTTACTTACGTAAACTTTTTTATCAGACAATATTTTTAACTACAATTTTATCTTGTGAATATTAATGTCTACTTGTGGTAGATTTGTTACTATTAGACATTTCTATAGTTTGTCAGTTAGTAAAATAAAATTAATGTAACTTCAATTTCATTGTTGTGTGATCTATGTATGGAAATATTATTGTGTCAGTGCATTAAGGTTATATCTGTAGTGAAGTAACAGATATGACTTTATTGCACTGAGGTGATGATATACTAAGCAATAAACCACCCCCTGGGGATGGTATACCAAGAGGTTTTGACCAGTGAACGTAATATATGCATGAGCCACAGCGAGTGCATATATTGAGTTCACTGGTCAAAACCGAGTGGTATACCATTCCCAGTGGTGGTTTATCGCTATTATATTATACCAGTATATTGAAAATATCAGGAACAAGATAAGACGCAATGTTTTCTGGTTTCATTTGCGTCCCCATCCCTGCACAGACTACAACGGTTGTAGACGAACAGTGAACATCAAAATTTGGATGCGTGCCAACTGTGCATTATCGCTCATTTTAGACGTGCTAGTTCGATGTCTAGACCAATCAGATCTCTTGATTTGCGCCATCAATATACTGGTATAATATACTGTGTGTTTTGTCAGATGTACTTTGTTAACATTGTCACCAATGGCATTACCTAGGATCCAGACTGGCCTTTAACATGATAACCTGGGATTGAAACCCTGGCCTTTAACATGAGAACCTGGATTGAAACCCTGGCCTTTAACATGAGAACCTGGGATTGAAACCCTGGCCTTTAACATGAGAACCTGGGATTGAAAGTTCAGAAACCCTGGCCGTTAACATGAGAAACTAGGATTGAACCCCAGGCCTTTAACACAAGATCCTAGGATTGAAACCCAGGCCTTTAACACAAGATCCTAGGATTCAAACCCAGGCCTTTAACACAAGATCCTAGGATTCAAACCCAGGCCTTTAACACGATAACCTGGGATTGAAACCCTGTTGAAAATCTGAAATTATGTTTTTTTGCCACTGTGGAGCAATTATATGAACTTACGTTACGTTTCCAGAGGAAGACTGAAAAACATTTTTTTAAATTTATTTTGGATGTTGATACTAAACTTCTTGTTTCGTGACAAGTGCATGAAATGATAAGTTCCTATAATTCTCTAATTCTTCAGTTTAGTAGTGTCAGGAGTTCGGCAAGTTTCGGCATTTGTCGTACGAATTCGTTACGTGATGATGTATGTAAATAGCCGTAGCTTAATTTATTCATGACTGTTTTCTGTCGCCGTCCAGCTGTGCCTGTCGTCTGCCAGTCGTCTGATGCACCAAATATAAGCGTTAGGCACTCCAGAATTATACAATATGGCTGTAAGTAGAATTTTCTATGCCCAAAATAATTATTACTACCCAGTACGGCAGTAGATATTTTAGCAGGTGTCTTTATATAAGTCTGAGGTGCAATATTATTGTTATTGTTGTAGCCTTCACGGAAGTATCGCTTCAAATGGTTGGCCCAGATGTCGTCAGTACTGCGTAGTACCAGACTTGTATTATTGTTTTGATAAACAAACTGAAATATTTGCATAAAATGTAATATGTACTAAATATTACGTAGTGCGTTTGACTCCTCGGCAACTCGGACTTGAACATGAAGTCACGTGCATTTTCTGTACACATGCCACAGGTAAGTGAACACATTGCATTGCCGCTGACGACAACTTTTAATTTTTATGTTCCGAACTTACGTTTGTGTTCGCTCAACGAGGACGCGATGATCACCTCTCTCTCCCCTCCCTCCCCTCCCCACTCCCCATCAAAAATAAATGTTGCACTAAAATGTTACTAAATCGTTATATCGTAATTTTGCAATCTGACAGACAATGTTTGTGTTGACGCAGTGTTGTCTGTACCAATCACAATCACCGGACGAGACCAACGTACAGTTCAGTGTAGCAGTAAAACAGCTACTACTTCGGGGGTGGGGGGTGGGGGTTTGAGCCATTTTAGTTCTCAAAATTTTACTTTTAATGAATCCCAAAATACAAATATTTCTAAAATATGTCAGTGAATTGATTCGAAATGGAAGAATTTTTGCCACTGATATAAAATAAAATGTCAACAAAAGAACTATTTTTCCAGAACATACTGTCTTTGCATTCAAAGTTCTACAATCACTAAAACATACTAATTTGAAATTGATTGTGCTGTCTGAAACAAGTTTCGATTTTGGTCAATTTAGTTGGGTGAGTCCTGAGTGCATATATCCTTCAGTGTAAAACATCTCATTAATATTCATGAGTCCTGAGTGCATATATCCTTCAGTGTAAAACATCTCATGTTGTCACCAGTTTGCAGTTGCATATGAATATGGATAAAATACATTTCCATGATGATGCAACTGCATTATGGGAATGCAGAGAACATTCATGTCTATGGTAAAGCAGCTGCATTATGGGAATGTAGAGAACATTCATTTCCAAGGTAAAAGAGAAAGTAGAGACGCCAAATTAATTAATATAATATTTTTTATTAATTTGAATATTGTAAAGTACACTGATGGAATGAACTTTTTTTTCATAAGAGAAACATGATGAACTTCAAATTTGAATTCTTTCCTGATTCAACTTTCATTTATATTACCACTTTTTTTTCAAACTTTATAGCCAAAAAACACACAAAACTAAGATTTGGCAAGTTTATCTTCACTAGAAAAACACTAAAATTGTAACCTTCCTACCCCATTACCTGGAAGAAATGGAATAATTCCTTTGTTCACTATGTTGGATTATTCCATTTGGAAGTTGTTTGAGGGAAAATACACTGTCATAAAACGATTAGCCGCTTTACAGTGGCACTTAACAAACATCCCTGCATGGAAGTATTTTTGTTATGTCAACAGACTAATTATACTGTAAGAATGGGGAAAATGATATCTAAATACTTTTACATACATATTTTAACAACCACAAATTTTGCAATTTTACAGTATTCAGCTAGTTCTCAAAGACTAACTTACCAGATTGGTACATTGCGTTCATGTACAAGATGGCGTTTTAGTCACAACTTATTTTTACTAATTACCAGATTTGTACATTGGGTTCATGTACAAGATGGCGTTTTAGTCACAACTTATATTCGTTTGTCTGTTTTCCAGCAAAATTAGAAAAAAATAAGTCTTGAGTGAAAATTTCTAGGTTCTCACTATGTCAAGAACAAAATACATCATTAGTGGCAATACTGCCCTCTATCAACAGACTGGTAACCATGACGACATCCATCACTTCATACAATGGCTGTGATTGGTTACTTTTATCTTACAAGAAACATCAACCCTGAGTGGTCACTTCATCTACACTTGACTCTGATTGGTTAAATTTATCAATACTTGTGATTGGTCATTTTATTTCACACTTGGAAGTTACATCAAACTATGACTGGTCACTTACTAGTATTTACTTACTTACAAATTGTACATTGACTTGTGATTGGTCAGTTTAACCTATACATTCAAGTATCAACAACTTTGATTGGCTACTGTAATCTATAATTACAAACTACAAGTTACATAAACTCAGATTGGTCAACTTGACTTTTCTTTAATACACTGATTCTGATTGGTCACTTTGTCTTTCCTTACATGGATTCTAATTGGTCACTTTTATCATACAATGAATCTGATTGGTCACTTTTATCTTTACTTACAAAAATGATTCTGATTGGTTACTTTCATTTATATTTGAACACTTGAAAATTTAAGTTACCAATCATGTTCTTCAGTTCTTTTTGCCCCCATTTCTGGGCTCAAATATTATACAAAGAGTGTTGTAGTGTAAAGGCAGCATTTTTAGTAAAACTTGGAACTGATAACTAAAACGGCAGTAATGTCTGTGGCAGTTTGAAGAAAACGATAAATCTATTTTGGCAGTTAAGGGTTTTCATCATTTTGATCAGCGCCCTCTTGTGGCAGTATAACACTTTGCACTCATAGGCTCCACATAGACTTGTCCCATTCTCAACAATTCTGTAAATTATTGTTTCACTGAAAACTTCATGAAGACAAAACTGTGCATCACTGAATCTGGTAGAATGTATCAAAAAGAAATTGTTTTCAAGCTTAGTATGTCTAGATATTTTTGCCACTACAAAATTTCATTATTTTACGAAGGCTTATTTTTAGGAAATTAGTGAAATTGTGTTCACATACAAGAAGCCATTTTATCGCTATTAATCTTTGCATTTACTAGTGGAATAAATGAAAATAAACCATTTTTAGTGAAAATGTCCAAAATTACTTGCGAATCTCCCTACCAAAATAATGTTTTATCCCTGTGAAAAATACAAGACAAATAAAAAATTTACATAACAATCCAATCTCTAATGATACATGTACAAAATAATATTGGCTCATTTCATTATCATATGGGGTGAACATACGAGTGTTCCTCCCTATCACAATAATGGTTCAATCCTGTCAACAATATCAAACAAATACTAAATAATTTACATAACGATACAATGTGTTGTAAAACAAAATAATATTGGTTCATTCCATTATAACCTTGGGTGAGCAATCCATTGTTATCGTAATCAGGGTTTCCCCCTATCACAATAGTGGTTCAATCCTGTCAACAATATAAAACAATTATTAACACAAATTTACATAACAATACAATGTGTTGTAAAACAAAATAATATTGGTTCATTCCATTATAACCTTATAATCCATTGTTATCGTAATCTGGGTTTCCCCCCCATCACAATAGTGGTTCAATCCTGTCAACAAATATTAACACAAATTTACATAACAATACAATCTCTCTTAGAAACATTGGTTCGGTTTTATATCTCTGATGAACAAATCTTGTCCAACCATTTCAACAACAAACAATTAACATAAATTTACATAACAATACAATGCTGTAACAATAATAAGATGGGAAGGAGACGCATGAAATATCAACAAAGTGAGTATACTTCATTATCATACCATGCACAAACAAAAAATATGGAGTATATACTCTAGTTGTTCTATGTCACAATGTGCGTCTACGTCACTGGTTCTGCTGTGTTCAAAAATATGTGTCAAAACGTTAAAATTACCCAATGATTCTTTGATATTACTGGTGCTGGTCTAATTATGTTATTCTCCAATATCTTTCTTCATTCAGTACGAAAATACTCATGACCTAAGGCTTGTCACAACTCGTCAACAAACTCGTAGTGACAAGGCCCCTTAGGTGACTCATATTTTCCTTGGCTGAATGAAGAAAAACATTGGGGAATAACATCTTCATTCAGCCAGAAAATACTCATGACCTAAGGATTGTCACTACAAGTCGCTAGACGAGTAGACCCCTTAGGTCACTCATATTTTCCTTGGCTGAATGAACAAAAATATTGAGGAATAATATCTAATTAACCCAACACATTCTATGCACATTATCACATGCTACCATCATTACCAATGCCGTCCAAATATCAAATTGTAAACATGAATTTCTTGGTCAAAATTTTCACAAAATGCTAGTCATGACAGATGATGTCGAAAAAAATGAACAGAATGTAAAAAATTCACAATTTCAAGTAACTTACATTAAATATACTGGCACTTCTATTTGGCAGTTAAGGTTTAACCTCATGAGGGCGCTCTAACAAGATAACACTGAAGTCACCATCTAAATTCTAAACTATATTATTTGGCAGTAACCATGGCTACAATAAATGTCTAAATCTCAACAAAAAAAGTCAAAATCTCAACAAAAAACGAAAAACCTTCACTTGTCAGGCAGTTACATTTTGTTAATTATTTCGCCCACAGACCATAAATAGATTTTTCATAATAACTTGCATCTTTTGGCAGTTGTGTTTGTTATTTCTTTCCTCTAAATTTTAATTACCATGGAACTCAACCTGCATAAATATGGCTTAACTTTACATATGCTGTGTCTGTTCAGTTTGTCATATTATAGTTCCCATGGCAACAATAGCTGTCTAAATATGAAAGCATATCATGTGCAACATTGCATGGCAGTTATGTTTGTTACTTCTTTCCTCAAATACATATGGCAGTATTAGAATAGTCACACAACTAGATGAATGATTACAGGAGAAATGACGATACCTTGGTGTTTCACCCATGGGGACATGATGTTTTTAACACAAGGAGTGACACATTTGAACTCCACAGTAACTTTAACAGATACAAAACACAGACAGCAAGATCCTTTGCAAAGTGTAAAGCATTGCTATTCAGTGCAATAGAAACATCTTCTAAGAAACAAGGACTTGATGATCTTAATGGCTTCAATTGTTTACTTTTCAACTGATAATCACCATGGTTACATGTCTACTTCTACAGCCCTACTGTGCATGACACAATTCTGTATAATTGTTTACTTTTGCATTTTAAATGTCTGTGAGTTTGTGAAAATATCATGTACTGTGAGTGAATCACCAAGGTAACTTCATTTCTACTGTAAAACAGGGCAGTTATATAAATATGTATCATAAAATTATAAATATTAATTTAAATACACTAATAGTATTTAGCTAAGATTTCAGGGAATGTTAATAACTGGGGGGGGGGGGGGAGTGTGGCAAAACTTGCATTTGATTTCAGTACTGTGTAATATAATTTTCATAGGTAACCCTAGTAACAGAGGTGGAATATTTGGTAAAACTTGCAAAGATTTCAGTACCTTGTACTATTATTTTGGTGGGTAACCCTGGTAACAGAGGAGGGAAATTTGGTAAAACTTGCATAGATTTCAGTACCTTGTAATATAATTCTTATAGGTAACCCTGGTAACAGAGATGGGAAATTTGGTAAAACTTGCATAATTTCAATACCTTGTACTATTATTTTGGTAGGTAACCCTGGTAACAGAGAATGGAAATCTGGTAAAACATAGATTTCAACACCTGGTACGATTGCTTAGCTTTCTCAGTAAAATACACCATGGCTAATTTGACCAACTCAACAAATTTACTGTATATGTAGTAAAATTTAACCCTTTCACATTACTAACAATAGGGAACTTGCAATCCAGACTGAGCATGCTCAGATACAAAGGACTATGGGATTATCTGTGGTTATCATAATACCTAATCTGGAGGTACCAATAAAATAACCCTCCCACAACTATGAATTGATTATTTGTGGTTACAAACAATGTAACATTATTGTTTACAATACTAATTGATTAGTATTTATTATCACATTTCCCATGATGCAACATTCAACATGGCGGGTTTGCAAGTTCCCTATTCTGTAAAGTGATTCTGTAAAGAGCACAAACATCATTAATATTCTCTACACATAACATTTCTTGGTCAATGCCAAGAAATACACCTCAAAACAAACAATACCAACTTGTTGATTACTTTTCCTATACATCCCTATCCACAAAAACATTTTTACTCATGCTAGGGAGTTATATATAAGTCAAGGACTCCCTAACACATCAAATTTGACCAATAACACTGAATTCAATTCTTGGCAGAGTCAGCATTACCCGAACTACTTTTTCAAAAATATGACCTTTGACCTCTATATGGCGCATGCATTTAGTATTGATATAATACAAAAATACTATACAAAATAGATTTTGTTTTCATACAAGATTTCTAGCCAAAAATGGAAAATATATTCTTTCACAAAAAGTCATTAATATTTCTTGATTAAAATATACATTTTATAGGAAAAATAGTCATGATTTATAATATAAAGAAATATACTTTTGAATTTCATACTTTCTGTTAGTTATTACTGTTTTGTAGAAATGCTAGCTGTTGGTAATAAGTATTTCATTTATAGATGCTGACATCTGATTGGCTGATTCAAATAATACTATTATCTCATTGGCTAAGATGAAAATTCTATCAGTATAATGCCATTATTTTTAGAGTAAAAAATTATGTCATTGACTAATTTGCTTCTCTGATTGGCTGATTCAAATAATACTGTCATCCCATTGGCTAATAGATATTTCATTTCCATAACCTGTATATAGTGAAACTGTTATTGAGACGACCAGCAAAACTATCTTTTTTAGTAGAATAAACTGAACTTCATTCCATAAAGCTTAAAGTAGAGTTTGGATGGCAGGAAAATATTCAACTTAAAGGCACAGTAAAGATCACAGTTTTTGCCTTTGACCCGATTAAAGGCCAATGTTTCAATCCCAGGTTTTCACATTAATGTTATCTTATCAGTAAAGCCATCAGGATTACATAGGATTGTTTTTTGCTCTAGGCCAACTTTTTCTATAACTTTTTCAGAAAACTGTTTTTCATACCTAAATTTTACTCATAACCCATACTGGACATTTAATCATTTCTGAGTATTTTGAAAACCTAAAGTTGAAATATAAAAATTATTTCCTCAATTCCAAAAAAAAATTAGAATTGATAAATTTTAATTTCAGACCCTGTTATTTCACAACAAACTCATCATAATATACTGTTATGAATAATGTTATGAAGATTATGTTGACAAATTTCACTTATTTCTGTAAAATATGGGTACATTATTTCAAAAAATGTAGTTCTATTTCAGCATGTTATGATCATAATGCACAAAGAAACCAACTTTTTCTTCATTCCAATAGAGGGCACTTCTGTCAATGGCAGCCGTACTCCCATCATGCATTGTGGCTCAAACATTGTATGTTCCCATAATGCCTTGCACACTCCCATCATGCACTGCATGTTGATTCTTCTTCGTTGCTAAAGTAACAGTGGTTCAATGCATCTTGTGCACTGATTCTTTGGTGTGGATCAAAAACAAGCATTCTCTGAAAAATAAATAAAAATTGAGATTTTGATTACTTTCCAATGTTTGAAATAAAAGTTAATCTTTATAGCATGAATTTTGGTTTGTGATCTAACAGTGACTTCCACTTCCAGTGAAATGTTTCATTTATAAAGGATATTTTACACTGAAGGAAATGTGCACTTAGAAATCATGAATATTTAATGTTCAACCATTGAATAATATATTTCTGCTATCTCCCATGATGCAATAGTCTATAGCAAAGATACCCTGTATAAAGGCACAAGATCAACTTTTTGTTTTTCTGAAATCAAAAGTAACAGTAGGTGATGTAAAATCATGAATTGACTCTCCAGAACCCATAATTTATGAAAACGACTCTTATTTCCGGTTCCTGTAGTGGCATTCCCCTTTAAACATCTCGGTTACTTTGTACAGATTGATTGAAATATTTTCATTTATTCCAGATTGTCATTCCCTATTTCTAACTCACCTCAAGTAAGAGTTTCCCAGTGTCACAGATTTCCGGGATAACACTTTCAAACGGACGTGGTGGCGATTTGTTGAATGCACTCCATGGTACGGATACATTATCTGGCCACTCATCATTACAGGGTAGGCCTATTATACTAGATAAGCAAAGAGACACTGAATTACTAAAACCAGTGACAGCTGAAACTGGAACATTTTTTTTTTAAAGTTTTGTTCGACATAATTACACAGGGTCCTCCCAACTGTAACTAGAGTCCTGGAGGATATTAGTATTCATGACTAATTAATATTCATGGTGTAATTAGCATAACTATAAACAAATAGTACTAAAGAGAAACATAGGTGCTATGTGACTTTCAGACATGTATAACCACAGGTGTCTACAGAAGGAACTCAGGCCAGCTTTGAATATCTTCCTGCTCATTGTTTCAGAGTGCCATTCTCCTCAGAAGTGTTAACTTACATGTATTTTCATTGGTATGTGTGATAATACCAGAGCTTTGTCCCTTGGTATTCTGTTTAAGTGTAAATCAGGGATGTTTTTCGTATTGTTCAGACATCAAGGAAAGCAGCAGTGCTCTATGATTAACCAAGTAACCTATACCATGTATACCCCCAACGTACACATAGACAGGAAGTAGAGCGCCACCATGGCAAATTTTGGACAGGCCTATTGAATTGAATCACCTGTGGGTAAGTGTATGTGTGTAGCTGTACACATAATATGGTACAATAAATCCACTCAAATTGATTTTGTGGTCTACCTAAAAAATTGTGATGACACTCTCTGAGTTATAAAGAATGATACTTACTCAAATATTTTGTGAAGTTGGTCAATGTCAGACTGACCTTGAAATAAAGGTCTGAAAATAAAATACATAAATGAATGGGATATTAATTTGGGACTAGACAGACAGTGAGATAGTACACACATACAGACAGACAGACAGAATCACAGAGAGAGAGGGGGGGGACTCAGAGACAGACAGTGAGACAGTACAGACAGAGACTCACAGAGACAGACAGACACTCACAGAGACAGACAGACAGACAGACAGACGGGCAGTGAGATAGTACAGACACTATTTATTTACCACAATGGGCAATATCACAATGTACTGCCTGCCTTCAGGTTGGTACATTTCATTATAATTTTGATGATGCTAAAGCCAGGTAAAGAGTGCTGGACTGAGAGCTAGCAATAACTTGTAATATCACCAGACCACATATGTTATTAACTTTTCCTACCAACAAATCATTGTAAAACTCAGCAATGTAGTTTGAAGAATGCAAACAGTATCCCAGACATACAACACAAACTAAACACTTCAAAATAGCTATGGCATTGCTAGTCATGTAGTAAGACCTCAGATCTGAAATAATCTTGTAGTAAGACCTCAGATCTGAAATAATCTTGTCGTAAGACCTCAGATCTGAAATAATCTTGTAGTAAGACCTCAGATCTGAAATAATCTTGTAGTAAGACCTCAGATCTGAAATAATCTTGTAGTAAGACCTCAGATCTGAAATAATCTTGTCGTAAGACCTCAGATCTGAAATAATCTTGTCGTAAGACCTCAGATCTGAAATAATCTTGTCGTAAGACCTCAGATCTGAAATAATCTTGTCGTAAGACCTCAGATCTGCACTTGGATGTTGCTGAACAAGAGTTGAGGATTGAAATACCTCTTGTGGTGGAAAGTATGTCTGGTGACAAGCCCTTGCCATGCCAGCTCATTTGCTTTGCGATCTGTGGTTGCTTTAAAAGTTATAAGAATTGTCCAAGGGTCTAGCAGCTAGGTTACAGTTTTAATAATAATAATAATAATAATAATAATCTTTATTCATCAAAATAAATTCAGATATTTGTTGAATGGTCGCCACAAGAGCAGCGCCCTAGTGCCCTAGTATTGAAGAAGCAGGAGGAAACCGGAGTACCAGGGAAGACCTGCGTTGTTCGGCAGGGTCAAACTGAGCATCACCCTTCTCACATACAGACCTGGTTAAATTGTAAATCAAACCCAGCCAACACATGGCGAGTTCGAACTGTAGAGGTAAGAAGCGTACGAGCTAACCACTTGGCCACCGACAACCCACAGTCCCAACAACCCAGCGTATGAGATAACCGCTTGGCCACCGACAACCCACAGTCCCAACAACCCGTCTTGTATGAGTTGTCTAGCTTACCTTCTGTTAAAAAGTTCTGCAAATATACACCCTACACTCCATATATCAACTGGTGTAGCATATCTTCCTTGGAGTAAAACTTCAGGTCCACGATACCATAAAGTAACAACCTGGAAAAAAAAAATTTGAAAAGGTTTACAAACTATTGCAGCATCTGCAAGCACATTGAGTTAATGCATTCACATTGCAATATCTATCCTACCAGGTTCCCAATAGACCTGTTGTCGGTTCCAGTCCCTCATAAAGTTAGTATACTGTATTATAAGGGCAGTTATGTAATGTCCATATATGTTTATGTCACTATAACAGTTGGGGGTTCACTGATAAGATCAACAACTTTCTGTGCTGATTGGGGGACTTTGACCAGGCGTGGTTTAGTTGGAAACCATACTGGCATCCAGACTAAGCTTGAACTTGTTGTACCTGACCAGTCCAACTGTATGACCATCATGACTCCACACTACATGTTGTAACTATACTTACCACAGACGTCAAGGCCATCTGAAATCCATATACCCTGGCAAGTCCAAAATCTGCCAGTTTGACCTGTCCGTTGCCAGTAACCAGTATATTTTGTGGTTTTAAATCTCGGTGTATAATTCGATGTGAGTGTAAAAAGTCAACGCCGTTAAGTAATTGGTACATAACATCCTGTGAGATAGATATATAGTAATTAAAACACATGATAATAGGGAACTTGCAATCCAGACTGAGCATGCTCAGATGCAAAGGACTATGGGATTACCTGTGGTTATCGTAATACCTAATCTGGAGCTACCGATGAAATAAACCTACCACAATGGTCAGGGTGACTATGAATTGATTATTTGTGGTTACAAACAATGTAACAACATTGCTTACAATACTAAATGATTAGTATTTATTATCACATTTCCCATGATGCAACATTCAAGATGGCAGGTTTGCAAGTTCCCTATTAGACATTATTCTCCAATATTTTTCTTCATTCAGCCAAGGAAAATATGAGTGGCCTAAGGGGCCTTTGTCACTATGAGTCACTAGGTGAGTAGTGACAACCCCATATGTTTCTCTATATTTCATATAAAGGGTTAAATATGTTTTTATTTCTCCTTCAGATAAAGTGTCTGTATTTACTTACCCTAACTCTGTCTGGACCGAGTCCTGGTGCAGGACACTTCTCTAGGTATGTAGATAGGTCCTGATCTACATGCTCAAAGACCAGGGTTAGTCTCGTCTCCATATCCGTACGAACACCGTGACAAACATCTAACAACCTAGGGTAAGAAACATAGTTATATATCATTATTTCAGTATGGACACCATGTCAAACATAGAAAGAGTTTCTACATAACAGCATGAAAGGTAATATGATGTCTTCTAGTGCCCAAATATGGCCAGGCAATAAGGCCAGGTAATAAGGCCAGGCAATAAGTGTTTTATAACATAATAATAATAATAATAATGTTGGTTTCTTATATAGCGCTTTCCCACACCGTGCTCAAAGCGCTTTACAATTTATTACCCCTGGCTCGGATCAGAACGGCACAATGGCCCTTTAGTCTTCCTCAACTCCCCGGGGAGCATACAATCCATTGCAGCCATTTCAGCGCATAGGATTAAAGCCTTCACATTGCAACCTACATCCTACCAGGTCCCCAATTATACAGCTGGGTTGACTGAAGCACAGTCGTGGTTCAAATCTTGCCCAAGGACTTTAGCCACTCAGAAACAAACAGCAGGCAGCGACAGGGCTCGAACCTGCAACCTGTAGATTCCAAGCCGGTCACGCTAACCATTCACCCATCATGACTCCACATATCACATTCCCAGGCATACATTCTTTCTATAGTCACAGCAAATCCCTGATAAGACTTCCTTGCTACATGAACAGTACCCTTGGGGAAATAGAAAACACATAGTGACTTCTGTATGCAGATGAGGTTAATATGGGTCCATACCACATGACCTGATCTAAGCCAATCACTGAAGCCTGTACAAAAACAATGTGTTATAATTGAAGTTCAGCTCCAAGCTGGTTTGAGAGCAGTTGGCACAATACCCAAGCAACAGTATGTGATCATCAATTAATGCCAGTACTAATTTGGAAGAAGTAGTCATAATTATCATGTGACAAGTTACCTTACGATGTTTGGAAGAAGTAGTAGTAATTATCACATGACAACTTACCTTACGATGTTTGGATGTTCAAAGTTTTCTAGCTGTTTTAACATTGAGATTTCTCGTATTGTTGACAATGGCATTCCATCTTCTCCCGTCTGAACTCGTACTTTCTTTAACGCCACATAACGCCCGGTTTCCATATCTCGTGCCTTGTATACTGTCCCATACGCCCCAGTGCCGATTTCGGCAACTTCTTCATATTGTTTTTTAGGACTACGTAAATGTTGCATAAGTTCGCGATTCATGGTGAATCCTTGAATTCAGATTCACGTTCATATACTTGTCACCTTGGATCCAGATTCATGGACTTGCGAACTTGGATTCAGATTCATACAATAGTCACCTTGGATTCATTCATAGATTTAGTACTTTGCATTCAGGTTCAACAACTTGTGGCCACAAATCAGATTCATACACATGAGCTTGGATTCAGATTCATATGCTGGTGACCTTGAATACAGATCTGTGCACTTGTGACCTTAATATGACATCCATAGATCTGTGTAAGATATAGTTAACAGTTCTTTTCTCTTGTTATGTTGAACATCATATCATCCATTTTGGATTTTACACAATTTTAGCACGAAAGTTATGTCCTGTTGGCATAAAAACAAAACAATATAAATCACAACATGACACCTTTGTAACCCTAGCAACAGAACGTGTTCTAAAGCAAGTCAAAAAGTCTATTATTCAGACTTACGTCTACCTTTAGTACACTTGTACTGATTACTGCTATCAACTTAAAGGAAATGTCCAGTGTAGACTTATTTCTACCTTTAATACACTTGTATTGATTACTGCTATCAACTTAAAGGAAATGTCCAGTGTAGACTTATTTCTACCTTTAATACACTTGTATTGATTACTGCTATCAACTTAAAGGAAATGTCCAGTGTAGACTTATTTTTACCTTTAATACACTTGTATTGATTAGTTATCAACTTAAAGGAAAAGTCCAGTCAGACTTATTTCTACCTTTAGTACACTTGTATTGATTACTGCTATCAACTTAAAGGAAAAGTCCAGTCAGACTTATTTCTGCCTTTAGTACACTTGTATTGATTACTGCTATCAACTTAAAGTCAAAGTCTAGTCAGACTTATTTCTACCTTTAATACACTTGTATTGATTACTGCTATCAACTTAAAGGAAAAGTCTAGTCAGACTTATTTCTACCTTTAGTACACTTGTATTGATTACTGCTATCAACTTAAAGTCAAAGTCCAGTCAGAATTATTTCTACCTTTAGTACATTTGTATTGAATACTGCTATCAACTTAAAGGAAAAGTCCAGTCAGACTTATTTCTGTCTTTTGTAACAATCGTAACAATACTGTATAAGAACTAGACTAGAGATGATTTGATATCTTGTCTAGTTGCAGCTAGTATAGTTGTAATATCACACATCTACTATATCTAGCGTCATTTGTATAACCTTTCATAATACCCATTCAGGGGTGAACAAATCCACTGGTCCTGGGTCTGGGACTACCGGTAGCAATTTTTTGGGGTGGACCACACAAATTTTACCTTGTACCACTAATTCATTCAGCAGGACCACTGGATTTTTTAAGGCACTGATCTGAGGACCACCAGTTCAGAAAATGATTTGTTCACCCCTGCAATTTATTCTCCTGTCCCTTTCTCAAGGACTGAACCCCAACAATATCAGGGCTTGAACTTGGTTGAGGTCAAGGGCATATAGACTACTAAACATTGTATCTAGACTACTAAACATTGTATCTTGACTACCAAATTAGCAGTAGTCCAGGACACATAGACTACTAAACATTGTATCTAGACTACCAAATTAGCAGTAGTCGGGACATATAGACTACTAAACATTGTATCTAGACTACCAAATTAGCAGTAGTCCAGGACACATAGACTACTAAACACTATCTAGACTACCAAATTAGCAGTAGTCCAGGACACATAGACTACTAAACATTGTATCTAGACTACTAAACATTGTATCTAGACTACCAAATTAGCAGTAGTCCAGGACACATAGACTACTAAACATTGTATCTAGACTACTAAACATTGTATCTAGACTACCAAATTAGCAGTAGTCCAGGACACATAGACTACTAAACATTGTATCTAGACTACTAAACATTGTATCTACCGACTACCAAATTCATAATGTAGCAGTCTATCAGACCAGCAGAAATCAACAGAAAATTGTAGCTGAAATATTTCACTTCGAGAAATTTGACTACCAAGCCCACAAGTTAAATTCAAGTCCTGAAAACTGTGAAGAAAGTGGTGGTTTTTACCCCATTGCCATCCTTGACAAAAACTGACCAATGCTGAATAGATGATATTCTAATCCTGGCTAAGATACAATATAGAGAAACCATAAAGGTGTATTTATACAACTTTAAAGTGGCCATATGGATACCTAATAGGAATTTTTTTATTTATTTTTTTTAAAAAGAACTTTACTGTAGTTTTTTAAATGGAATATCAATTTGAAAGAACATATACATATCCCAAGTTTGTGTTTTTATGCTAATAAGTTGCAAAAGGTAAAGAAATGTGTAAAATGATTGTCCATTATTGTACGTAAAATAACAAACATTTTATACATCAACAATTTGCAAAAAGAAATAAAATGTGTAACATGTTTCTTACTGTATGTACAATATTGAACATTTTACACATTTTTTAGCATTTTTTTTCAATTTAATTGATGTCCGAATATGAACTTGGTTAATTCTGATTCAGTTTGATAAACTAAATTGTTTTACAGATTTTTCATCCATATGGCCACTTCAAGTCTCTTTTTTGGGTGATATCTATGGTTTTTATTTCTAGAGAATTTAGAATGCCCCTCACAATGTTTCATCAGCTAGCTGTACTTTAGACTGCTAAATCAATGAATGGAAATAAACAGCTTGGCGTCACAGTACAGCATTGTTTACGCTATTAGAAGCATGTCCCATAATATTTACCAAACTTGTGGCAACATGTTCTGACTCTGTTTACGTTTAAATCTATCCGAAGAAAACACGTTAAAATTTGACGTAGAAAGAAAATTTAATTCACTAATTTGAAACGGACAAATCTCCGATGGAATGTACTAAATACACACTTGTGGTGACCTTTTTTGCATTATTAATGATGAGAATTGAGATCGCCAGCCCACGCCAACTTTCCACGTCAGAAATACGAATATGGGGTTCAACTTACCGTATGAGTTGCAATTGCCGATGTATTGTTTGAAATGCGTAATAATACGGTTATTGCAGAATTTCGATCAGTTGTGGTTGGTTTAGTAGTTTGTTCAATGCCCACCGTCTGTTGTCGACTGTTATCACGTGTGTCTTTTCTCTGTTTACAGTTTTAAATGTATGGTCCGATGCATATCACAAAATCAATAAGCGAGGACGTTTTCGACCACCGTCAGAACTAAATACCAGATCTGCAGCTGAGAAATAAATGTTGGAATGTGAAATATCGATCACAATTTGTCTAGATCAAAACAATAAAAAAAAGTTTGCAGCCTCGTTTCTGAAGTTGCCAAATGTGTGCTGGCTATGCTATGCTATGATCGCCATTGTGGAGTCGTGTATTGACAGCTAGCGAGCGATTCTTTGTACACACGCTGCTTCCGAGTTACTCACCGTTACCAAATAACTTGGTATTTATACAACAAATTCGTTTGCAAAACGTCTAAAAGATGTAACATACACCTCCAGGAACCTTCAATTAATCCTTAAATTGATAAATTCAAATCAGGAAACGACTTCCGTTCTTTTGTTGCTCTTGGCTCTGTCTTCAAACTTTCTTGGTACGCCCTCCTTGGCGAGATGGACTTTATTGGACTTTAGTACAGTGGCGTCGAAAAATAGGGCGCCACCAAGTATAAAGCACGAATCCCGAAATAAATTTTGTGAATTTATTGAAGAGATGGGGGGGGGGGGGGGGGGGTGTCTGAGAAAGAATAGATGTGTCAAGTACGGTTTTCATTTCGAAAAAAATTACATTTTCTAAAACTTTAACAAACGGGACTCAGGTATATTTTTTCAAACCTGGTTAGTACGATTCCTATAAGACCTATAATATTCCTATAGTATTCCTATAGGACTGATCATTCCTATAGGACTGTCCTGAAAGATTCCTTTAGGACTATCCTAATTTCTATAGGAATTGTAAAGTATTCCTTTAAGAAAGGGGCCAAAATACTATAAGATCTTATAGGAATAATCTTTTAGGAATACTATAGACCATTTCCGTAAGGGGTTGTTTTCATTGCTATTGTTTTTATACACTAAACAGCTCTTTTGTTATTTGCCATCATTTGTCTTTTCCCTGTCTTTAACACCTGACCAGACTATTATACGTTATTTATCGTTTTTCAAGTTTTCAGTTCTTATCCCTTTGTTCTCTTTTCGTTGTGTTCGTAAGTCGGAGTGGTCATTAGCTGTGTAACCATTGACTCAATGTTTCGAATTCATTCAAACTAGCGAAAAATCGAACTATGTTGATACATTTTTTTAGCTATGTTGACAATTATCGGGGAAAGTGGAAAGTGGTTCGTATGTGCCCGGCATGCCCTCTGGATGTCTATGCTACGAGTTCGACACGTCTCTCCAAAACTCGTAGCGTATACATCCAGAGCGAGCGCCCTCCCAATGCAACATTAATATTAATAACATGCTCTTCCGATAGATCCACATCCCAATAATACCCAGTGTCTGTACCCCTAAATTTCCCCTTCTCCCCATAGCCACATACCCCTACTATTAACCTCCCTATAACTTATAAGTTTTCACCTTCTCGTCCTATACGATATTTACCTTTACAATGAGCTTAATGTAATACCTTTAAAAAACCCAAATGAATCATTCTGAATGTTACATTTTTTAATCAAATTGCGCTCTGAATTTAACAGCACTTAGTGCAGTCTGCATTACCGATATTTTTCCCTTCTCCCCATAGTCAAGAAATGCAAGTTTTGCCCGTTGAAATAATTCCTCTCTCACTGACTAATATAAAAAAAATATCCCATTCAAAAATTGTGTACGAACAGTCTTTTGTGCAATCAGATTCGTTGGTTTCGCTGGCCCGCAGACTTGCAATCGACTATCTAACCATAGAAGTAACAACGTGATCTGCTTCAATTCCATCCCATGTACGCTTCATTGTTAGAGCGCCATCTACGACATGGTTAGAAGAAATCGTCATTGACTTTCGTACGTACAGGTTTAGCTTTTCAAAAATGTAGGAAGTGTCCATGATTGAATTTCGATCATTAAAAACAATCTTTTATTGTTCATAATAAAATAATGATATACAATTTGATTTATTTAGATACAAACTCTGTGATCACAGATAAAATAAAAACACTTTACAAAACGACTGTAGACAAAACTACACAAAACAAAACAAAATGTCACACTTTTTAATCTTTTCACTTTGAGTAAATTACTTAAGTGAAGATACGTACTTAAAAACCTTGATTAATAAGTTATTCTTGTATAATATCATAAATGTATGGTTCTCGATGAAATTAGCATAATGTTGATGAAATTAGCATTATGTTGATGAAATTAGCATAATGTTGACGGAATTAGCATAATATTGATGAAATTAGCATAATGTTGATGAAATTAGCATAATGTTGATGACATTGGCATAATTTTGACGGAATTAGCATAATGTTGATGACATTAGCATAATGTTGATGACATTAGCATAATGTCGATGAAATTAGCATAATGTTGATAAAATTAGCATTATGTTGATGGATGCCTTCAGGTATCGTGGGAAGTTGATTGCATAGTAGAGATATTTCATCGACATATTTTATACTTATGGTAATTCCGTCATCGGGTCGTTTAGCTTTCCAAATATTTCATGGTTAAAAGTATCTTGGTTTTTTTCTTGTATAATATTTGAGTTGCAATAAAAGCACGGATGTGGAATCGTGAGTTACACATTGCGTCCAACTTTTCAGGAATAGCCACGTACATGCTAGCTTTAATTTGTTTTCCCCAAACCAAAACGTTTTGTAGAATAAATTGTATTCTCCCAGACATTCAGAATAGCATCTCTTGCACCAGACCATGCACCAGGACCTTGTAGTCGATACCAATAAGGAACCACTGGTCCATACTCATAGAAGTAAGCTAACTTTGGGTTGGACAAAGCAAGTCTCCAAAATGATGGTTTCACTCCCATCTCTTCTGCTAGTTCATCCATTATTTGGACAAATAAAACCTATGAATAAATAAATACAGATTAATAAATAAACAAGTTAAACCATAGTCAACATTACTATCCCTAGTAGTAACCATGATACTATTACAGCAACAACAACAACAACAACAACAACAACAACAACAACAATGTTGTCATCATCATCACCACCACCAACCACCACCAACAACGACAACATCGTCATCATCATTACCATCACTACCACCACCAACGTCATCATCATCATTGTCGTCGTAATCACCACCACCACCACCACCACCACCACCACCACCAACAACAACAACAAGTACTACTACTATTACAGTCTGACTATTCGGAATGGTATCATTCTCCTCAGTCAGTGTATATATTTTCCAGCCTTAGCAACAACATACCTCTGTGAGGGGATGTCAGTTAAGTGCTGCCGTAAAGGTATACGGAGATATCAATCAATCAATCAATCAATCGATCAATCAATCAATCAATCAAAAGAACTTCAGAAAGCATACTTTTAGTCAACTAAGAAAGACACGAATGAAAAGGTGTTTTTAATGACACGACCCTCTACTTAGCTGAAAGTTGGCTTTCTGCAGTATATAACACACACAGAATAATCAGTAAATAAATGTGATATTTACATATTTGTATTTGTTGCCGGTAAAGATAGGTTTACTCTGAATATCTTGTAACATGGTCGTTCTATTTGGTAACTTGATATTCTTAGTGAATACTCTGGTAGCCCATCTTGCCTGCATCTCATAAACTGGCCATGATGGTCCAACAATAGAAACAATTCCAATGAATGCTAATCTTTCTGGATGATCCAGTCCCAGTGGAAAGATGTACTTATAGGTTTGGACATAGTCAGATTCATCTGAAAACAGAACAGTGACCGATTAAAATATGTCTGTCTGTCTGTCTCTCTGTCTGTCTATACATGGATGCATTCGTTCATATGTGCGCACGTGTGTACATGTGAATTATGTGCATACTTGCATGCATGTATCAAACATGATCATAAGTAGCTGGTCTTATAATTCAATAACTAGACGGTGGAAACATTCTTTTATGATTTCATATTAAATATGATGTAATATTATTAATAATTATTATTATGTTATTACTATCATCAAATGTTTTTTTTATTTAGTGTGTAATAAACCATACTAACTATAAATCCATGACTGTTTAATAATTGGAATAGACAGTTCATATCCAGTAGCAAATATCACAGCATCGATATCTTCTAAGACTGTTCCATCTTTTATCTTCACACTGTTTTTATCAAACTCTTCAATACCAACAACAGGTGTAAGTTGTCCTTGAATAATTCGATCTTGAATTTCATCGTTTATCATCAGTGACGTGGGGTTTTCACTCTGAAATAACAAACAAACAAACAGCCAGACAATGCATACTCACCCTCCATCAGTTGTACATCTACATACACAATGCATGCTCACCCTCCATCAGTTGTACATCTACATACATACACAATGCATACCCACCCTCCATCACTTGTACATCTACATACACAATGCATACTCACCCTCCTTCACTTGTCCATCTACACACATACACAATGCATACTCACCCTCCATCAGTTGTACATCTACATACACAATGCATAGTCACCCTCCTTCACTTGTCCATCTACACACATACACAATGCATACTCACCCTTCATCAGTTGTACATCTACACACATACACAATGCATACTCACCCTCCATCAGTTGTACATCTACACATACACAATGCATACTCACCCTCCATCAGTTGTACATCTACACACATACACAATGCATACTCACCCTCCATCAGTTGTACATCTACATACATACACAATGCATACTCACCCTCCATCAGTTGTACATCTACACATACACACTGCATACTCACCTCCATCAGTTGTACATCTACATGTACACAATGCATACTCACCCTCCATCAGTTGTACATCTACATACATACACAATGCATACTCACCCTCCATCAGTTGTACATCTACATGTACACAATGCATACTCACCCTCCATCAGTTGTACATCTACATACACACACAATGCATACTCACCCTCCATCAGTTGTACATCTACATACATACACAATGCATACTCACCCTCCATCAGTTGTACATCTACATACACACACAATGCATGCTCACCCTCTATCAGTTGTACATCTATATACACAATGCATACTCACCCTCCATCAGTTGTACATCTACATACACACACAATGCATGCTCACCCTCTATCAGTTGTACATCTACACATACACAATGCATACTCACCCTCCATCAGTTGTACATCTACACATACACACTGCATACTCACCCTCCATCAGTTGTACATCTATACATACACAATGCATACTCACCCTCCATCAGTTGTACATCTACACATACACAATGCATACTCACCCTCCATCAGTTGTACATCTACACATACACAATGCATACTCACCCTCCATCAGTTGTACATCCTACACATACACACTGCATACTCACCCTCCATCAGTTGTACATCTACATGTACACAATGCATACTCACCCTCCATCAGTTGTACATCTACATACATACACACTGCATACTCACCCTCCATCAGTTGTACATCTACACATACACAATGCATACTCACCCTCCATCAGTTGTACATCTACATACATACACAATGCATACTCACCCTCCATCAGTTGTACATCTACATACATACACAATGCTTACTCACCCTCCATCAGTTGTACATCTATACATACACAATGCATACTCACCCTCCATCAGTTGTACATCTACATATACACACTGCATACTCACCCTCCATCAGTTGTACATCCTACACATACACACTGCATACTCACCCTCCATCAGTTGTACATCCTACACATACACACTGCATACTCACCCTCCATCAGTTGTACATCTACATACACAATGCATGCTCACCCTCCATCAGTTGTCATACACAATGCATACCCACCCTCCATCACTTGTACATCTACATACACAATGCATACTCACCCTCCTTCACTTGTCCATCTACACACATACACAATGCATACTCACCCTCCATCAGTTGTACATCTACATACACAATGCATAGTCACCCTCCTTCACTTGTCCATCTACACACATACACAATGCATACTCACCCTCCATCAGTTGTACATCTACATACACAATGCATACTCACCCTCCATCAGTTGTACATCTATACATACACAATGCATACTCACCCTCCATCAGTTGTACATCTACACACATACACAATGCATACTCACCCTCCATCAGTTGTACATCTACACACATACACAATGCATACTCACCCTCCATCAGTTGTACATCTACACATACACAATGCATACTCACCCTCCATCAGTTGTACATCTATACATACACAATGCATACTCACCCTCCATCAGTTGTACATCTACACACATACACAATGCATACTCACCCTCCATCAGTTGTACATCTACACACATACACAATGCGCATACTCACCCTCCATCAGTTGTACATCTACACATACACAATGCATACTCACCCTCCATCAGTTGTACATCTACACATACACAATGCATACTCACCCTCCATCAGTTGTACATCTATACATACACAATGCATACTCACCCTCCATCAGTTGTACATCTACACATACACAATGCATATTCACCCTCCATCAGTTGTACATCTACACATACAAACTGCATACTCACCCTCCATCAGTTGTACATCTATACATACACAATGCATACTCACCCTCCATCAGTTGTACATCTACACATACACAATGCATACTCACCCTCCATCAGTTGTACATCCTACACATACACACTGCATACTCACCCTCCGTCAGTTGTACATCTACACATACACACTGCATACTCACCCTCCATCAGTTGTACATCTACATGTACACAATGCATACTCACCCTCCATCAGTTGTACATCTATACATACACAATGCATACTCACCCTCCATCAGTTGTACATCTATATACATACACAATGCATACTCACCCTCCATCAGTTGTACATCTACACATACACACTGCATACTCACCTCCATCAGTTGTACATCTACATGTACACAATGCATACTCACCCTCCATCAGTTGTACATTTACATACATACACAATGCATACTCACCCTCCATCAGTTGTACATCTATATACATACACAATGCATACTCACCCTCCATCAGTTGTACATCTACACATACACACTGCATACTCACCTCCATCAGTTGTACATCTACATGTACACAATGCATACTCACCCTCCATCAGTTGTACATCTACACACACACACAATGCATGCTCACCCTCCATCAGTTGTACATCTACATACACAATGCATACTTACCCTCCATCAGTTGTACATCTACACATACACAATGCATACTCACCCTTCATCAGTTGTACATCTACATATATACACAATGCATACTCACCCTCCATTAGTTGTACATCTACATACACACACAATGCATGCTCACCCTCTATCAGTTGTACATCTACATATATACACAATGCATGCTTACCCTCCATCAGTTGTACATCTACACATACACAATGCATACTCACCCTCCATCAGTTGTACATCTATATACATACACAATGCATGCTCACCCTCCATCAGTTGTACATCTACACACACACACAATGCATGCTCACCCTCCATCAGTTGTACATCTACATACACAATGCATACTTACCCTCCATCAGTTGTACATCTACACATACACAATGCATACTCACCCTTCATCAGTTGTACATCTACATATATACACAATGCATACTCACCCTCCTTCACTTGTACATCTACATGTACACACAAAACCCATAATATGTAGCATTAACTTACTTGTAAACCCATAAGGTTGTAGTCAGGAATTCTCACTTGGCAAGCTAGCCTTATCAAAGATTTAAGTTTGGAAAGTGATCTGCAATTGGCTCTAGTGAACAATGTCATTACTGTCGGCAGGCCATCCTTTCCTGAACGTGGAAAACACAATGTGCCATTGTGTATACTGATGTACACCTTTGGCAATAAAGAAGTAAAATCTTTATTGTACGTGTCAGAGAGAGAGAGAGAGAGAGAGAGAGAGAGAGAGAGAGAGAGAGAGAGAGAGAGAGAGAGAGAGAGAGAGAGAGAGAGAGAGAGAGAGAGAGAGAGAGAGAGAGAGAGAGAGAGAGAGAGAGAGAGAGAGAGACAGTCAGTCAGTCAGACAGACAGACAGACAGACAGACAGACAGACAGATAGATAGACAGACAGACAAACAGAGAGAATACACTGACAGATGAAGAGATAGACAGAAAGAGACAGAGACAGACACATACACATGCACGCACGCACACACACACACACACACACACACATGCACGCATGCACACTCACACATAATATATATACTGTAGACAGATAGAGAATGATTTTCTCACCTCAGCATCATTTCTTGCAATTTCACAAGCAATCTCTCCCGCCGTGTGGGACCCACCTGTATAACCAAACCAATAGACATTTAGCAAATAGATGATTACATAGTAGCAAGTAGATGCTTACATCGTAGCAAGTAGATGACTACATAGTAGCAAGTAGATGATTACATAGTAGCAAGTAGATGATTACATAGTAGCAAGTAGATGATTACATAGTAGCAAGTAGATGATTACATAGTAGCAAGTAGATGATTACATACTAGCAAGTAGATGATTACATAGTAGCAAATAGATGATTACATAGTAGCAAGTAGATGATTACATAGTAGCAAATAGATGATTACATAGTAGCAAGTAGATGATTACATAGTAGCAAGTAGATGATTACATAGTAGCAAGTTGATGTGAGATTAGCCAACACGAGACACAGACTTAATTGGTTATGTTAATGAAAAAAGATCAAACACACAAACAAACAAGGGTTTATGTTTAGTTTATGAAAACAAATCAAACAAACAAACTAATCTTGCATAAGAAAGTAAAGGCCATTAATCAAGTGTTAATTTACATGTAAGGAAAACACTCACCATTAGAAATAGGCATTTTTGTCACGTAAACTTTGGGTTTGCAAGAGCAATTTCATGATTTTAACATAACATTACGCACAACTGCCAAGAAACACAAATGAAATCACATTTCATACATACATACATACACATACATACATACATACATACATACATACACACACATACATACATACATACATACATACATACATACATACATACATACATACATACATACATACATACATACACACACATACATACATACATACATACATACATACATACATACATACACACACACACATACACACATACATACATACATACATACATACATACATACATACATACATACATACATACATATAACATACATTCTCTGTTCTGTGATTGCCTTAGCAATGATCCAGTGTTGCTTCAAGGGAGTCAGCAAGCCTGCATAACATATGTTACACCCAATCCGAGAAACTGACCAGTTCATGAAATGTGCATGTAAGTTTGCCCAGTTCATGGAATATATGGTCAACCTTAAGCAAATGAGAGTATAGATTATGATCTCAAAGGGGCAAAATTAAATTTTGGGATAAGAGTTTTGAACTAGGGTGTTGATTATCGAACTCTATTAAAACACAAGCTACTCTGAGTTATAAAATAAGAATTGTGAAGTGATATGAGTTTGTAAATACATGATAATAAAGTTGTTTGATTCTTGTTCTTTTTTGTGTGTGTCATGTACTGGGCATATCTTACCATACCCACTTCATAACCTGAGCAACACGATTGACTATTTCATGAACTGGGTAAAGTTACCTACCCATTTCAAGAAAATATCAGACAATTTCACAGATTGGATGTAACATATATATTAGGTGAACAAATAAATAGTCACGACTCCCTAAATGCTCCTAAAGCTAGAACAATAAGTAAGAAACAACAATTTGGAATTTCTTGGGAATCTTGTGAAATTTTTGTTTTGTACAATAATGAAATGATTTTCTTTACCCTCAGTATTCTTGTTGTCTGTGATGAGCTTAAATCCAAAGTTTACGAAAATGTCTATTATTCGAAAATGACTTATAAGTATGTTCTCAATGACAACAAGTAATGTCTTTCCTTTGTATAGCAAGCCCGGGGGAGGGGGGTTAAGGTTAGGTTTAGGGTTATTTGAGTATACATATATGTGCTGCCCTTTGGGGTGCATTTTCTAGCCCCTTGGTCTAAAATGGAGTCTGTTTTTTTTTCAAGCTGAAGAGTCTAAAACGGGGTCCACGTTGATTATTTTTTATTTTGCTTGGTCTAATATGTGGTCCATTGTCCAAATTATAACTGCCATTAATTGCCCCAAAATGTTGCCTCCTAAAGAAAATGTATTTTGGTCAAAACTTTTATCTTTTAGAAACCTGTAATGGTCTAAAATGGGGTATTGATTTTTGGTCAAAGTGGGTCTAAAATGGGGCCTGGGGTTTCCAGCACTGGCTACACATCCCTACCAGAGCTGACCACTGGTACCACCCCTGGGATAGCAAGGCATCATGATATTGATTAACGTGAATCTTTAATTTATTTTATTGTGTATATGCCATATGTAAATGAGGTGATGTAACAGGTGCACATGAATATATCATATGCAAATGAGGAAATTATTATGCGTACGCATATTCTTACCAACAACAAGGACTTTCTTTCCTCTGTATGGCAGGGCATCACGATATTCATTGGCGTGTATCTTTATTCCTTCAAATGTGTCCAAACCTGGATATTGTGGCATATGTTTGTTACCAAAGACACCAGTGCAAACCATAACGTAATCAAAATACTCCTCCTCGACAGAACTATCAGCATTTTGAATCGACACTTTCCAAAATTTTCCGTCATTTTCATTTTTCTTGATTTCAGTCACATGGGTCTTAAATTTTATGTATTTTTCCAGATCAAAATGTCTAGCGTAATCAACGAGGTGTTGTAACGCCTTTCTATGAGTTACAAAGGGTGTAGACTCTTTCGGGAAAGGAAAATCTGAAAACGTTCCCATTTCTTTGCAACTATTCAAGACTGTAGACCTTGTTATTGCAGCACCCTCATCCAGGTTCACCTCATCGGAATAATTCCATAATCCTCCTGTATAGTAGGAAAACAAAATCATGCACTTGATTTAACATTAATCTTCTTTACTCTTCCTTACACACACACACACACAAACACACACACACACACACACACACTCACACACACATACACATACATACACACATACATACACACACACACTCACTCACACACACATACACACACATACATACATACACACATACATACATACATACATACATACATACATACATACATACATACATACATACATACATACATACACACATACATACATACACACATACACACACACACACATACATACACACACACACACACACACACACACACACACACACATACATACATTTTCCTGTGACCTCTTCTGTGTATGTTGCTTATCAATACATTATATGTGAATATGCCAGATTTCATGTCGTTAAACACCTTTGCTTATCCCACCACTTTCTTGAATCACTGTATGGACCCCACTGGAAACAAGTCTTTGACTTTGTGGATTAAGTAATTCAACAATTTGTACATTTTTATTTGTATATCTGTACTGTCGATCTTGTTGTTTTACTGAAATAAACTACTAGTAAACTAAACTAAATTTAAACTTAATGTCTTCCATAAGGGCAAAGTCTTTAGATTTTCATTCCTACATACAATAATTGTTGGAATGCAACACAACATATGCAATTAACATATGCAATTTAGTCATGTTTGAAGTATATACCAAATTATATTGAATTTGAAGTATGCATTTTCAAGATATAGCCTAATTTACTGAAAATCATTATTTATGCAAATGAGTCATTAGAACTATTAAAAAGCTGCATTGTAAAGCTTTTCAGAAGCTGTGCATTTGTTATGGTTGATGTATGTAGTAGAATATATTTTACTGAAAATCATTAATTATGCAAATGACTACATTAATTATGCAAATGACTCATTTAAACTAAAAGCTACATTATCAAACTTTATATGTCACATGCACTTTGTTATCAATTTATACTGAATTTGCAGCGTGCATTCTTAAGATATAGCATAATTACTGAAAACCATCAATTATGCAAATAGCTCATTTATTTTCACTGAATGTTTACCAAACCTTATCATCCTAACCATACCCATTACCCTAAAGAACATGTGTGCACCAAATTTCGTTTGAACTGAGCAAGCCTTTTTAGAGAAAATAGTTATACAGACACATGCAGACACTCATGTAGACAGACACGGACACACACACACACACACACACACACACACAGACTTTTCATTAAGATTCTTGAATCTGGATTTCGGGGGTTTCCATTGACAAAAGCTCGTATACTGGCATCTATATACATTTTCGTATTTGACCTCAAATGTAAATGTCACACGTATTATACTTACCTAGCTTGCTACGTCTCTCGTAACATACGGGGTCTAAACCCTCTTCTAGACAACTTTTGATTGAAGTTAATCCGGAAACACCTGCTCCAATAATTGCCACGCGTATCTGAGGTTGGGATTTTGTTGCCATTTTCACCAAAATGACTAAAATATTACGTCCTGCATCACATATATATGAGTGTGGTTAGTCGAGCTTGTCCTTGGGCAGTCTACCCAGTGATAAAGTGCAAAGGGTATCTGAGGTCACTATTAGGTCACAACATCGACAGGGCCGGGTAGTTACAATCTGATTAAAATCTAACGTTGTGAAAGCGTCGTTTACCTCTATTTACCTCTATTTCCATCGTTGTGTCATTTGTTTGGTTCCGACTGATGGCCGCCATTCGCAACGTCATATTTCGGGTAACTGTAGCCACAGGGGCGTGTAGTATTTCATAGATTGTTGTTTTCTTATTGCTTAGAATGTCGTTTTCTTAGGAAAATATCGTACGAATCTTGCTGCTACAAATGTATCAATCTATATCCTACGAAGAAATATTAAATCTCTTCCCCTTACATGTAGGAATATATAATCAAAAGGTTGTTATATTTAGTCTGTAGACCTGGAAAACAACAATCTATGAAATATTACACGCCCCTGTGGCTGTAGCTATGCATGTATCCCTCGGTATGATTTACAGTACTAATTTATTGTAGCGGCCTGTCATGGTCAGTACTACTATAGTACTACACCTAGTCCTGTTTGCAAGTACATGTACTAGTATTTTTAGTAAGTCATCCCTTCCTTCTAACCGGTGAGCGGTGTAGAGCGAAACGCGTGCATGTTAGAAATTTCACGGAAAAGGGGATGTTTTTCGTCGGCCATCTAGGTCCGTGGAATCGTAAAAATGGTTTTATTTTTTTTAAAGTGTGTGTGTGGGGGGGGGGGACTTTTTCAGATCAACCTCCAATAATAGGGGTACAATGCCCTTTTTCTACTCTCTCTCTCTCTCTCTCTCGGAAGAAACTTCCCGACGAAGGCCCGGGGACGAAGGATCCTTATATTAAATCCAGGACCCCCGACTATGACCGTACATTGTCAATTATTTACAAGATCAGCGTTCTATGACATATGTATGACAGTCTGAAAATACTCTATGCCAACCCCTAAATTAATGCGATTAAAATTTAGTATGTTCTGGCTGTCTAAAAATGTGGTGACACTCCCGGGGATGGTAAACTTTGTTCATATATTTGGTGCATCGATACGTTACCTCATGGAGGGGGAAGATGGCAGATTTAACATTAGGTGTCCTTAAAGGTAAAACTTAACAGATTTCGGATAAACAGAAAGACAGACAGACAGACAGACAGACAGACAACAAACAGACAGACAGACAGACAGACAGACAGACAGATAGATGGATAGATAGACAGACAGTTAGATTGACAGATGGATGGATAGATAGATAGACAGACAGATAGATAGATAGATGATAGATAGATAGATAGATAGATAGGTAGGTAGGTAGGTAGGTAGGTAGGTAGGTAGGTAGATAGATAGATAGATAGATAGATAGATAGATAGATAGATATAAGGATAGAGAGATAGATAAACAAATATCAGGCATTTACATACATACACACTATAGTTTCTGATATTTATTTTAATATGTATTTCATTGGTTAAATTATGCAATACAGAGTCATAGACATTTGGAACCCGCAACAGGTCTATGTAGTACGCCCCCACATGACCATAAATGACTCCTGTGATTTTTACCTTAAAATATACATGAATACATAACTTCCATTTTCGTATTTGCATAACTGCTTATACCCATGATGCAATGCGTGTCCATGGTGTGGATACCAGGATGTACTGTGGTTTCAATAGCCACATGTTCGATCAAATGAACAGTAACTCGCAATGCGTTATATTGTGGCTTCATTATTTATAAAAATATAAATCTAATTATGGAGAGTTTATTTCATTTATAGCAAACCCAAAAATTATTTTGAAAGCCTTGGCATCATCAATTTATGTGATCTTCGTCGCTTTACTAACCGATTCCTAAGTTGGCCACCCTTTAGGCAGGGAGACTTGTGAATCTATTTCAGATCCTTAGCTTGAAAGTAAAAAAAGTACACATCAGGAACAATTGATGGCATCTACCAATTGGCACACAGCTCAGCTGGTTACAGCACTTTGACTATTGTTTAGGGGACGTGGGTACACTTCATGGTATCTACCAGTTGGTACGTGCTCAGCTGGTTAGAGCACTCTGACTAGTGTTTAGGGGACATGGGTTCAATTCACGGTATCTACCAGTTGGCATGTTAGCTCAGCTGGTTAGAGCACTCTGACTAGTCATTACTGGGACAAGCCATTAAAGAAGCAAGTCCACTTGTTATCAAAGAGTACCAATATTTACACATGTGATGATGGGCTCTTACATAACACAAGTAAACAGTGTAGTTCACAGCTTAAGATCATTTCTAAGGAGTGGGTCAATTGAGGCAAACCTTATCTCCGTCTTATATCAGTTGTTATCAATTTATTAGGCTATTATAAGTAACACTACAAACAGCTTTAGAGATGCAAACAACTTTTATGACACCCGTTTTCGTCAGGCAAGCCCGCGGGTTTGTTGCACTTGGACCGTTAATGGCTTGTGAATGTCATGTGTTTAGGGGACATGGGTTCAATTCATGGTATCTACCAGTTGGCACGTTAGCTCAGCTGGTTACAGCACTCTGACTAGTGGTGGGGACGTGGGTACACTTCACGGTATCTACCAGTTGGCACATTAGCTCAGCTGGTTACAGCACTCTGACTAGTGTTCAAGAGACGTGGTACACCTGATGGTATCTACCCATTGGCATGTTAGCTCAGCTGGTTACAGCACTCTGACTTGTGATGGGGACGTGGGTACACTTCACGGTATCTACCAGTTGGCACATTAGCTCAGCTGGTTACAGCACTTTGACTAGTGTTCAAGAGATGTGGTACACTTGATTGTATCTACCCATTGACATGTTAGCTCAGCTGGTTACAGCACTCTGACTAGTGATGGGGACGTGGGTACACTTCACGGTATCTACCAGTTGGCACATTAGCTCAGCTGGTTACAGCACTCTGACTAGTGTTCAAGAGACGTGGTACACCTGATTGTATCTACCCATTGACATGTTAGCTCAGCTGGTTACAGCACTCTGACTAGTGATGGGGACGTGGGTACACTTCACGGTATCTACCAGTTGGCACATTAGCTCAGCTGGTTACAGCACTTTGACTAGTGTTCAAGAGATGTGGTACACCTGATGGTATCTACCCATTGACATGTTAGCTCAGCTGGTTACAGCACTCTGACTAGTGTTTAGGGGACATGGGTTCAATTCACAGTACTAGTATCTAACAGTTGGCACATTAGCTCAGCTGGTAAGAGCAGTGTGACTAGTGTCTAAGGGACGTGGTTCAATTCCTATATGTCACTTTTCTTTCCTTATTTATAACAAATTTTCATCAGTTGCTTGTTCCAGTAAACAATACCCTGATATACACTGACTTATGGTTTCATTAGTTTGCTTGCTCCATCGCGATAACATCTTGTTGATATACACTGACTTATGGTTTCATTAGTTGCTTGTTCCATCACGATAGCGTCTTGTTGAGTATGTTGTATTCTCCCAGACATTCAGGATTGCATTTCTTGCACCAGACCAAGCACCAGGACCTTGTAGTCGATACCAATAAGGAACCACTGGTCCATACAAGTATGAATATGCTAATTTAGGATCAGTCAATGCAAGTCTCCAGAATGATGGCTTGACACCAAATTCTTCAGCAAGATCATCCATCAAAACATGAGATGATATCTTTAAACAAAAGAATAAGGCAACAAACAGTGTCACACCATGTGCCAGCCAAGTTGAACAAAACATATGGATTTTATACCCGGGTCTTTCAACGTCATGACAACGCATGTCTACATCCCTACAATGTGTATCTACATCACTACAACGTGTGTCTACATCCCTACAATGTGTATCTACATCACTACAACGTGTGTCTACATCCCTACAATGTGTATCTACATCACTACAACGTGTGTCTACATCCCTACAATGTGTATCTACATCACTACAACGCATGTCTACATCCCTACAATGTGTATCTACATCACTACAACGTGTATCTACATCACTACAACGTGTGTCTACATCACTACAACGTGTGTCTACATCACTACAATGTGTGTCTACATCACTACAATGTGTGTCTACATCACTACAATGTGTGTCTACATCACTACAATGTGTATCTACATCACTACAATGTGTATCTACATCACTACAATGTGTATCTACATCACTACAACGTGTGTCTACATCACTACAACGTGTGTCTACATCACTACAATGTGTGTCTACATCACTACAATGTGTGTCTACATCACTACAATGTGTGTGTCTACATCACTACAATGTGTGTCTACATCGATCACTACAATGTGTGTGTCTACATCACTACAATGTGTGTCTACATCACTACAATGTGTGTCTACATCACTACAATGTGTGTCTACATCACTACAATGTGTGTGTCTACATCACTACAACGTGTGTCTACATCACTACAATGTGTGTCTACATCACTACAATGTGTGTCTGTGTCACTACAATGTGTGTCTACATCACTACAATGTGTGTCTACATCACTACAATGTGTGTCTACATCACTACAATGTGTGTCTGTGTCACTACAATGTGTGTCTACATCACGACAATGTGTGTCTACATCACTACAATGTGTGTCTACATCGATCACTACAATGTGTGTGTCTACATCACTATAATGTGTGTCTACATCACTACAACGTGTGTCTATGTCACAACAATGTGTGTCTACATCACTACAACGTGTGTCTATGTCACAACAATGTGTGTCTACATCACTGGTTCTGCTGTGTTCGAAATATGTTTCAAAACATTCAATATTACCATTAATTCCCCCGGATTTTTCTTTGACATCACTGGCACTGGTATGATGTTATTCTCCAATATTTTTCTTCATTCAAGTGTCACTCGTTGGCTGAACTAAGAAAAATATTGGGGAATACTATCAAAGTATTATACCATACACATGGAGACCGTGTTTTAAAAGTCTGTCTCAGGGGTTATATCAATTTGTTCAACGTAGGATAAAAAAGTCTTTTAGTTAGGACTCATATACCACCACCCCACTCTACATTCGAACTTAATTGACTAAAAGTGATAATTGTTTCATACAGCACAATCAATTTAAAATCAGTATTTAGTAGTATGTAGTGCTATGAATACAAAGCCAGTATATAGTAGTATAGTGCTGTGTATGCAAAGTCAGTATGTAGTAGTATAGTGCTGTGTATGCAAAGTCAGTATGTAGTAGTATAGTGCTGTGTATGCAAAGTCAGTATGTAGTAGTATAGTGATGTGTATGCAAAGTCAGTATGTAGTAGTATATAGTGCTATGAATACAAAGCCAGTATGTAGTAGTATAGTGCTGTGTATGCAAAGTCAGTATGTAGTAGTATAGTGCTGTGTATGCAAAGTCAGTATGTAGTAGTATAGTGCTATGAATACAAAGCCAGTATGTAGTAGTATAGTGCTGTGTATGCAAAGTCAGTATGTAGTAGTATAGTGCTATGAATACAAAGCCAGTATGTAGTAGTATAGTGCTGTGTATGCAAAGTCAGTATGTAGTAGTATAGTGCTATGAATACAAAGCCAGTATGTAGTAGTATAGTGCTGTGTATGCAAAGTCAGTATGTAGTAGTATAGTGCTGTGTATGCAAAGTCAGTATGTAGTAGTATAGTGCTGTGTATGCAAAGTCAGTATGTAGTAGTATAGTGCTGTGTATGCAAAGTCAGTATGTAGTAGTATAGTGCTGTGTATGCAAAGTCAGTATGTAGTAATATAGTGCTGTGTATGCAAAGTCAGTATGTAATGAGGAAAAATAGACTAAGTTCTTTTACTGACACTTTAACATCATACATTAGTGCCATGCATTTAATATAGTGAATGTTCATCCTTTACTTGCCTTGACATTTTAAAAGGAATATTTGGATTTCGGGGTACAAAATGGATTCCATTAAAAGTAGTACCCCCCCCCCACCCCACCCCACCCCATCCCACCCGCCCCCACCCCCACCCTCTTTCTAGAATTTTGCCTTCTACTACCGTTACCTTTTTATGACACCTGCTGCCAGTAATGATGGGTTTTTGATGAATGTCTTTGAGCATTACACTCCTACTGGGCAGCATGACCTTCTGGGTAAATACTTTGGTCGCCAATCTCGTCTGGATTTCATAAACTGGCCATGTTGTACCCAATATTGGCACGATGCCAATTAGGGACAAACGTTCAGGATACTCAAATGCCAATGGAAATATATACTTGTATGTCAACAGATTGTCTGAATCATCTGATAAGGAAAACAAAGCAGAAATTAATTGTGAGAATAACTCAAAACAGTCAATTTGATATTATGTTGTGTGCAATAAATAAACATCTTAAACTTTCATTGCTACTATGATCACAAAATCTAGAAATTTTACTTATGTTCCTTTAACAAAAAACATGCATTCACCCCCCCCCACACACACACATACATACACAAATACACATGTATACATACACACACATACATACATACATACATACATACATACACACATATACATACATACATACATACATACATACATACATACATACATACATGTACCTACCTACATACATACATACATACATACATACATTCATACATACATACATACATACATACATACATACATATATACATACATGCACACATACACACACACACACACATACACACATGAACAATGAATCTAAATTACCATAAATCCATGACTGTTTGATAATTGGAATAGACACCTCATAACCAGTAGCAAATATGACAACATCGATATCTTCTAAGACTGTTCCATCTTTTAACTTAACACTGTTTTTATCAAACTCTTCAATACCAACAACAGGTGTAAGTTGTCCTTGAATAATTCGATCTTGAATTTCATCGTTTATCATAATAGATAGAGCTGGGTTACCCTACTCATTTGAAATGATGACCAGTAACGATTACAAAGTAGTTAACGTCTCTCTGTCACTCTGTTTGTCTCTCGGTCTGTCTGTCTCTTTCTCTCTTTGCACCTGCCTGCCTGCCTGTTTCTGGCTGTCCGTCCATCTGTCTGTCTGTCTGTCAGTGTGTCTGTTTGTCTGTCTCTTTCTCTCTGCCCGCCCTGCCTGTCTGTCTGTCTGTCTGTCTGTCTGTCTGTCTGTCTGCATACATGTGTGCGTGTGTGCATGCATTCGTGCATGCTATATGTCTGTATATGTATCTATATCATTCTATATGTATGCAAAGAACTGTTAAGCCTCTTTATAGGAGACAGTACAAAAAATTATAACAATTTAATAAGTAAAAAAATTGACAAATTTATCCAGCGATTTCTAATTAGTGCATAGGAAAACATGTTTAACCTGATGGAGAATTGTAATTTTTATCTCTTTCTTTCTCTCTTATTATTTCTTTGAAGTTATTAGTTGCTATTTTAACATGATATTTTGTATGTATTTGACTTCTATGTAAATGCTGCTCCTAATGTTTTTAGTGAGCCCCTGATATAAAAAGGGATGCAGAAAATAAATAAATAAATAAATAAATAAATATATATGTGTATCATCCTCAATCAAATAATAAAAACATCTCATAGTTAATCAAGGGTTATATATATACCTGCAGTCCAAAAAGTTTATAGTCTTTAACCCGCTGAGTCTTGCAGAAGTCTTCAAGTATATTTCTAAAATTTGGTTTATTGACATTATGCCGTGTGAACAAACTCAAATCTGATGGTATTCCCTCCTTTCCGATACGACTTAAACACAGTGTGCCATGGCGCATGCTCATGTAAACCTGAAACATAACATGTAAATCACATCATTTAGTTTTCAAAGTATGCGACCACAGGCTGTAGTAACCCGGATGTGAAATTAAGTCCAGTTTTACTGTATAAAGACCATTTACTATGGAGGAGAACTACTTTGAGCAACTTACACATGGAGAAAGAGAGAGGGACAGACAGACAGATCGACAGACAGACAGACAAACAGAAACAGAGTACACTGACAGACAGACAGACAGACAGACAGACAGAGGGGAAAGGAGAAGAGAGGGTGCATGGGGGAAAGAGAGCAAGCAAGAGAGAGAGAGAGAGCAAGAGAGAGCTAGAGAGAGAGAGAGAGAGAGAGAGAAAGAAAGAGAGAGAGAGAGCTAGAGAGAGAGAGAGAGTGGAGCTAGAGAGAGAGAGCGAGAGAGAGGGGGTGAGGGAGGGAGGGATGGGGGAGTGAGAGAGCGAGCGAGTTAGCAAGTGAGAGAGAGAGAGAGAGAGAGAGAGAGAGAGAGAGGCCGACTACTATACCTCTGCGTTGTTTCTAGCTATATCACATCCAATATCTCCAGCTGTATGAGAAGCACCTGTATTAAAGGAAATACATAAAACACTAAAATTAATTAAAGGGGGTATATGCCTAAGAAACAAAGTCGTTGAAACTCTTACTGTTACTTAGTTCAAAGAGACTCCAATTCAAATTTCACATCTCACAATTTAAAAAACAAAACATCTAGATATCACATGAAATTAAAAAAAAAATCTCAATGATATTCAATTTTTTTTAATCCAATATGTCGGCCGTAATGTGCTAATGCTGTGGGAAAACGACAGATTGTCCACTCTGAACAAGGAACAAGCTTTATATAGCAAACTTTGGAGTGATTTAAATAACTGGCTTTTTCAGGAAAATTGTCCCCAATATGCATTCTACTTCGTTCAACTCGTTGGCTGTACCTGCACCAATGTACATTATCCAGATTTCTGAAAATGCCTTATTTCCAAACGATTTAAACAACAACGGTACTGTGAGTGTTACTCACCAACAACAAGGACTTTCTTTGCTAAGGCAGTGCATCATGGTATTGAATTGATTAACGTGTATCTTTATTCCTTTCTATACCATATGTAAATGAGGCGATGTAACAGGTGCACATGAATATATTATATGTAAATGAGGTGATGTAACAGGTGCACATGAATATATCATATGTAAATGAGGCGATATAACAGGTGTACATGAATATATCATATGTAAATGAGGTGATGTAACAGGTGTACATGAATATATCATATGTAAATGAGGTGATGTAACAGGTGCACATGAATATATCATATGTAAATGAGGCGATATAACAGGTGTACATGAATATATCATATGTAAATGAGGTGATGTAACAGGTGTACATGAATATATTATATGTAAATGAGGTGATGTAACAGGTGTACATGAATATATCATATGTAAATGAGGTGATGTAACAGGTGCACATGAATATATCATATGTAAATGAGGCGATGTAACAGGTTTCCATGAATATATCATATGTAAATGAGGCGATGTAACAGGTGTACATGAATATATCATATGTAAATGAGGCGATGTAACAGGTGTACATGAATATATCATATGTAAATGAGATGTAATGTGTACATGAATATATCATATGTAAATGAGGCGATGTAACAGGTGTACATGAATATATCATATGTAAATGAGATGTAACAGGTGTACATGAATATATTAAATGTAAATGAGATGTAATGTGTACATGAATATATCATATGTAAATGAGGTGATGTAACAGGTGTACATGAATATATCATATGTAAATGAGATGTAATGTGTACATGAATATATCATATGTAAATGAGGTGATGTAACAGGTGCACATGAATATATCATATGTAAATGAGGTGATGTAACAGGTGCACATGAATATATCATATGTAAATGAGGCGATGTAACAGGTGTACAAAAATATATCATATGTAAATGAGGTGATGTAACAGGTGTACATGAATATATCATATGTAAATGAGGTGATGTAACAGGTGTACATGAATATATCATATGTAAATGAGGTGATGTAACAGGTGCACATGAATATATCATGTGTAAATGAGGCGATGTAACAGGTTTCCATGAATATATCATATGTAAATGAGGCGATGTAACAGGTGTACATGAATATATCATATGTAAATGAGGCGATGTAACAGGTGTACATGAATATATCATATGTAAATGAGATGTAATGTGTACATGAATATATCATATGTAAATGAGGCGATGTAACAGGTGTACATGAATATATCATATGTAAATGAGATGTAACAGGTGTACATGAATATATTATATGTAAATGAGATGTAATGTGTACATGAATATATCATATGTAAATGAGGTGATGTAACAGGTGTACATGAATATATCATATGTAAATGAGATGTAATGTGTACATGAATATATCATATGTAAATGAGATGTAATGTGTACATGAATATATCATATGTAAATGAGATGTAATGTGTACATGAATATATCATATGTAAATGAGGTGATGTAACAGGTGTACATGAATATATCATATGTAAATGAGATGTAATGTGTACATGAATATATCATATGTAAATGAGGAGATATAACAGGTGTACATGAATATATCATATGTAAATGAGATGTAATGTGTACATGAATATATCATATGTAAATGAGGCGATGTAACAGGTGCACATGAATATATTATATGTAAATGAGGTGATGTAACAGGTGTACATGAATATATCATATGTAAATGAGGTGATGTAGCAGGTGCACATGAATATATCATATGTAAATGAGGTGATGTAACAGGTGTACATGAATATATCATATGTAAATGAGGTGATGTAACAGGTGTACATGAATATATCATATGTAAATGAGGTGATGTAACAGGTGCACATGAATATATCATATGCAAATTATGATGCGTGTGTCTGTTCTTACCAACAACAAGGACTTTCTTTCCTCTATATGGCCAGGCATCACGATATTCGTTAGCATGTATCTTTATTCCTTTAAAGTTATCCAAACCCGGATATTCTGGCATATGTTGCTTACTAAAGACACCAGTACAAACCATGACATAATCAAAGTACTCTTCAACTTCACAATTATCAGCAGTTTCGATCGTTATCTTCCAAAATTTCCCAGAATCCCCATTCCTTTCCAATTTCATAACATTGGTGTTGAATCGGATGTATTTTTCAAGATCAAAATGTTCGGCATAATCTTGGAGGTACTTTAAGGCTCTTTTATGGGTAACATAGGGAGTGCATTTTTCTGGGAAGGGAAAGTCGGAAAATGATACCATTTCTTTACTTGTATTCAACACAGTTGATCTGTAGAGTGCAGCGCCCTCTTGTGGTGTAATTTCGTCTGAATAATTCCACATCCCTCCTGTTGAAATAAAATAATCAGAAAACTAATTACAAAATCACAGTTGTATAAAACGAGGTTGGTATTCAAATGTGAATGTGAATTGAAATATATATATATATATATATATATATATATATATATATATATATATATATATATATATATATATATATATATATATATATATATTCAGTAAATACCTGACCTGTACCTGGCCTGACCTGTACCTGGCCTGTACTTGTACCTGGCCTGTACCTGTACCTGGCCTGTACCTGTGTTTCATACCAACCGTTTAAGTCATCAATATAATATTTAGCTTCGTTTATTAGGGAGCCTTCAGTATTTACAGGGGGCGGAGGAAATCACACATGGTCTGTTAAGAAAAACATGACCTTCCCCCTTCTCCATTCGTAAAAAGTGACCGTCCCCATTGCCCCATGACAATTGCATATACTGAACGTTAATCAATATTCCCATTACATGTATACATACAAATTAAATAATTTTGACTCTGTATTAGAAAGCAATATTTGTACATATACTACCATTGCAGGAGTTATATAGAAACGCCTGTGATCAGAACGAAAAAAGTCTACTTCTTATCACTATCAAACTGACAAACATATTGGTACAAAAACAACACCGGGCCCCTTTGATGTAGGTTCATGCATACACATGTACTTCTATGTGGTTCACGCGACTCTTTTATCAGTTTGTTTGTGTCTGTGAAAGTTTGTCATGTTGTACTAATACTATTACTTTCTGATCTTCGCACACAGCTGACAGACCAAGTAATAACACTCGAATCACTCGCATATCTCATATCCGACTCAACTTCTGTATGTACGTACCAGGATCACACTTGAACTTTAAAGGGAATTAGCTCAGACTATACACAGTTTGTGTTTAAAGTCTACACTGGAAACCAAGGCAGCACCCAGCAATGTGCCTCGTTCATTGACTTCCCGCGAAGCCAAGTGCCCCTACCAAGAACTGAGTGCCCGTCGGTCCCAAGTGTTCTTTACGTCCTTAAAGTCTAAATTTACATAACGCATGGCCAATGACCAAATAATTAATGCAATCCATATAACGCTTTTCTGGGCGTTATCATGCCCTAAAAGTGTGTGTGACTGTGGAAATGACATCGTTACCGATTTTATAAGAATATCGCCAATCCCTATAATAACGTCATTGTTCTGTATTAGGACCGTCATAGACAAGAATAAAACCATTTAGGAAAGGAATAACAGTTTACAAGCGACTGTGGTCAATATTATCGATATTATCGACATTTTATTGTATTCTGATAGAAATATTCTGATACATAACTCGGGTATCAAGTGCCTGTGATCTGTACATACATACTGTGTTGAGTTTTACCTACCGAGTGTGCTTCGTTTTTCATAACAAACAGGTTCGACATTATCTCCAAGACAACTTTTGATGGAGGTTAAACCGCCGACACCGGCTCCAATTATAGCTACTCGCAGTGAAGAATCCGATAGTTTTGCCATCACTGGAATGGCTGATGTAAAACTTGTAAAAGGTCACGTACTTCGTGGGCGTTATTTCCAATTTGACTCCAGTGTACACACAATTCAAGTTTAATGAAAGAATCCTGGTAATGACAATTAAATCTCTTGACCAATGAGCACACCGTTAACTAACAATACAAATGACGTAACAACAGAGCAACTATACAACAGCATGTTTAAGTGCTGATATAATTCGACACAAAAAACCCAACAAGGGTGGAAAAGGTACAAATAACCTTCTCCAACCTTGTTGGGGGTTTGTGTCGAAAATCAAAAGAATGAATGAATAAACCAACCAATCAATCAATCGATCAATCAATCAATCAATCAATCAATAAATAGTTAATCATTGTCAAATCTAAATTTGAACGCTTTGTAAATAAACATAGCAAGATTTCTTGTTTGTCTCACTTTGCATGTAATTGAACAAATTTAAACATATCCGGAAACCTCCAGAAATATTCAGGAATTCAATCTTTTCTTAAATTAGTACTAGTATATCTCGAACAAACTGAAATGAAATGATATTCATCTTACAAAAGTTCACAATGTCTATAAACTCTATATGTCATCTAAATGTTTTCTAACAGGTCTATACCATCTGCCTGATTCAATTTCAAGTCTATGCGACGAAACTCTTAAACTTGTTAATGCCTGTCAAATGGAATGTAATGGAATAGAACAGAAAGAGTACATGTGATGTGACGCGTGCGGAACTTATGTAATAAGGAAGAAAAAAATTTAAAATATGTATATGGTTTATTCAAACATATTATAATTTCCAGAGAAATTTCTAAAAAGTTACAAAGCTCAGATAAAAAAGTGAAATAAAAGAAAAAGTATGTACCGTAAATGGTAGTCTGAATGCTATATTTTCCGCATTCAAAAAATCCCTGTCATCCGGAATTGCTTTCCTGCCAAGCCCAGCATTTTCAACGTTTTCGAAAATAAATAAACTGATGCTAGCGTATCAAATATTGTTTCACTGTCAAGTGTTGCGCCCTTTATTGTTTATGATTACTATCGTACTTTGAGGTGTATTTTCTACCCTGTTTATCATGACGAAATGTAATTTATATGTGCTGAACCACGAAAGCTTGTCACTATTCAAAAAACACTTTATACTGTGCACTGTTATAATTTGACGTGAGCTAGTGACCTTTGACCGAACCAGGGAAACAACCAATACACACGAGAACGAGGCTGATAATTGAGTCACTTGGCAGACGACTGTATGTACTGATGCAAGTTGTTTGCAATATGCTGACCGTAGCAGTTTCAAATTATTGCACCAGACAAGCAAGACTGCTGACATTTTTTTTCTCAGTAAATTGTCAACACATTAGCAGTTAACACTGCAAGCCAGTTTCGTCCAAAAAACAAGAACTTAGCGATTCGATAACCTAGCTGGTAAGTAAAGTGGTCGGACCTCGCAAATGAAGGCGACAGGAAAAGGTTGACGACTGTACAATGTACACACAGGTAACGTGTACGGTGTATACCGCACTAAGCCCAGAATTTGGTAGATTGGGTTTTTGGAGGCTTGAGGTGGGCAGTTGAAAATTAACGAAGGGGGAAAATTTGAATGCATACTAGTGTTGGTGAATATGTATTGAGAGTGTAGTTTTACTTCCGGATTCGCCGGGACTCGTCTGCCAAAACTGTGGTTATATAATTTGATTAACACTAGAGAGACAGAGTAAATGGAGAACCGTTATATTTTATCAGATATTTAACAGTTTAGTCGTGGGAATTCTCACCCATGTTATTATAACCATATGGAAAAATTGCGTTCTTAGAAAATTGATTCTAGGCATCGTCGTTGTCATGACAATAAGTATTTGCCATGCAATGTTTACTTTTGAGATTGTGTTAGGAATGGTATGTACATGTATGATGTACGCTATAGTAGTCCTGCTTGCAGACGGTGCATGCACGCGTTTCGCTCAAGAGTCAAGGGACGACTTACTCCGTATTCAAGCAGGACTTATGTACTAGTAGAATAGCATATTGTTGTGTGGCTTATGTTATGACTCAGGTACGTTCAAAATAGATGCGAGAGAATGTTGTACAGATCTTAGACTATTACCTTTCATGTCTAGGAAATGTCTGTGTGACTTGTATTTATATCTATCTGTGTGTATCTGCCTCAGTGTCTGCTATTTTTTCCAATCTCAGCATCTGTCTGTCTGTCTGTCTGTCTGTCTGTCTGTCTGTCTGTCTGTCTGTCTCTGTCTCTCTCTGTCTCTCTGTCTCTCTCTATCTCTGTCGCTCAGTCTGCCTGCCTGTTTGTTTGTCTGTCTGTCTGACTGACTGACTGACTGACTGACTGACTGACTGACTGACTGACTCTCTCTCTCTCTCTCTCTCTCTCTCTCTCTCTCTCTCTCTCTCTCTCTCTCTCTCTCTCTCTCTCTCTCTCTCTCTCTCTCTCTCTCTCTCTCTCTCTCTCTCCAGATAGTATATCGATATATGCAATCTGTGAAAACCTTGCCAGATTTCCTACTCTGTTACTGTGATTGTAGAACATTGCTGTATTACTTTATATTACATCATCACATTAAATATTTTTTTTATATTTGTTTTTGTTTCAGGCAAAGCTGATGTAATTCTGGTTGGTATGCAAATTAACCTGTGACATCACTAAAATATGTAAATTTATACAGTGACATCACTGAATATATAAATTTATAGAGTGGCATCATGAGTTTGAGTTTCAAAACCGACACCAAGTCAACCAAGCTGGTTGGCATGGCAACTGACAGTAAATCATTATTGTCAAAGTTGACAGCAAAAAGTAGTCTTAGTGGGCTAGGCAGCTCAAGTTCTTTAACTTCTAAGAGTTCCTTTGGTCAGTTTGGTCTGTTAACCTCCACTGGAAAATCTTCAAGACTTTTTGAAAGATCGTTATCTGCATCTTCAACATCTAGCAGCAAGGATGCAAATGCAGGTCTTTCTACAAAGCAACGCAGCACTGAGAAAGGTGTAGGGGGCATTCCGACGTCATCCAGTAAAGAACAAAAATTAGCAATCAAAATTCCTAAAGACAAGAAAGAAAAAAAGGAGAAGAGAGAAGTAAATGCTACATCTCAGAGTTTGGCAACCCAGGGTCGTTTACAGTTGAGGACATGTTTGACTGGTATTGGAGTTAGTAGTCCAGCACTTACTGGTTCCTCACAAAGATTAGGACTAACAAGTTCAAGTTTAAAAAGTTTTGGAACTTCTTCATCATTGTCACTTTCCAGTGGAACTTCACTATCACTAACATCTTCCATATTGGGAAGTAAACTGCCAAAAAACACTAAATCAACCAAAGTTGCAAAAACAGGGAATGTAGACGGAAAACGATGGGAGAAAGCTTACACGGATTATGCTATCCCGGAATATGACTTTAAAGGGGAGGAAGATCAGCTGGAAGTGGAGATTCCAGAATTTGTGGCTCCGGATATTGACATGGAAATACACAGGTCATTAAAGACAATCAAAGGAGTAACTGTTGTCAAGGTAACATAATTGATTTATCAAATTTTAATATTGATAATATTCTTAATTTTATCGCATGTTGTCAAAGTTGACACACAATAGGTTGACATCCAATCACAGACTTACTAAAAGCACCCCTAGCTCCCAGTAGGTTGACATCCAATCACAGACTTACTAAAAGCACCCCTAGCTCCCAGTAGGTTGACATCCAATCACAGACTTACTAGAAACCAATACCAGACAGTTTTAAGTGTGTATTTCTACTTGTCGGCATGTACTTATTTCCCCCATAATACATGCATTCAAAGCACTGCTATAGGGAACAGTTAATTTTTTTTAAATTTCAATACTAAAAAATTAAATTGTACATTGCAACTTCTTTTGTAGATATCTTTGGTGAATGGAGTAAGTGCATCGTTGCTAGGCAACCCTGATTTTCACAACCGTCAAGATGCAACAAGACAACATTTGATGAATCTTGTGGATAAGGTCATTGCGTATGACCCAGAATTTGTACTGAAGGTAAGGACCCTAGTTATACTGCCCTCATGTGGTGAGTTCTCTCTAGGTAGAGTTGTAACTTGTTATATCAGGAGAGAATTGAATAGGGAACTTGCAAACTCGCCATGTTGAATGTTGCATCATGGGAAATGTGATAATAAATGCTAATCAATTAGTATTACCGGTATGAACGATATTGTTATATTGTTTGTAACCACAAATGATCAATTCATAGTCACCCTGACCATTGTGTGAGGTTTATTTTATCGGTAGCTCCAGATTAGATAATACGATAACCTCAGATAATCCCATAGTCCTTTGCATCTGAGCATGCTCAGTCTGGATTGCAAGTTCCCTATTAGGGTAAATTTGGAACAGTAGACTTGTTATACTGCCCTCATGTGGTGAGTTTTCATATCAGACTCCTAGGTAGCGTTTTACCTTGTATGTAGACTGAGTACAAATGTGTTGATTCACTTCTTCACTTCTCCCTTTTCATTTGTTATACTGCCCTCGTGTGGTGAGTTTTCATATCAGACTCCTAGGTAGCATTTTAACTTGTATGTGAAGGCTTTATTCCTATGCGCTGAAATGGCTGCAATGGATTGTATGCTCCCCAGGGAGTTGAGGAAGACTAAATGGGCCGTTGTGCCATTCTGATCCGAGCAAGGGGTAATAGTTGTAAAGTGCTTAGAGCAAGGCATGGGAAAGCGCTATATAAGAACCCAACATTATTATCATTATTATTATTATTAATATTATTATTATTATTATGTAGACTAAGTACAAATGTGTTGATTCACTTCAGAATCTTCATTTCTTTCATGTACACCATACACAGGTAGCGTTGTATGCTAGAAGAGAATTAAATATCCGTACAACAGCTGATTATCTGTTAGCATTGTCAGCTCACAAACATCCCTGTCGTCCTTTCCTAAAGAAGTATTTCAATGCTGCGATACGACTACCATCTGACTGGATTGATGTAGCCGAAGTATATCAGGTATGTAGAGTTTTAAAAAACTTGACATGTTAAGATTGTTTGAGAGATGGTTCATATTCACTGAGAAAATGAGTTTGAACAGAAATTGAGGGTGCTAATTACCAGGGATCTAGTATGTGTGTGCACCAGTGCAAGTAATCTCTGGTATATATGTAATAATATCACTAGTATTTGTGTGCACCAGTGCAAGTAATCTCTGGTATATATGTAAAATACCACTAGTATGCATGTGCACCAGTGTAAATAATCTGTAGTACAACGTATTCTACTGCAAATACCACTAATATGTAGGTAATCACTGATAAATGAAATAAGTAATAAATATTGTTCTCTATTTCTTATATTTTTTCCCCAACAGACATTTTATGACAAGTCTATCAACTTTGGTTCTTTACCATCAGCACTACGTAAAGCTATGGTTGCAAAGTTTCCAGAATTTGATTCTTATCAGCTAGGTAGGTTGAAAAGTCAAAAACACAAAATACGTAAAAAAAAATCCCAAGAAAGGTGTACTTCAATGTCTTTGCTAAGGTTGGGGAACCCCTGGTAAAGGTAAGAGGGAAAGGGGTAACAGTTGCTTAGTTCCCAAACAATCTACAATATTAATTTTGTTTAGGAACCATTGATAAAATTATAGGGGAACTCTCTGACTGGTAGATTTTACCTACTAACCACCCTTACCAAAAACACTGGTAGGAAACCCTGGTAAAATGACTGGGAGCTCAGGTAGATTTCACCTACTTACCACCCTTAACAAAAACACTGGTAGGAAACCTTGGTAAAATGACTGGGAGCTCAGGTAGATTTTACCTACTTTCCATCCTTAACAAAAACACTGGTAGGGAACCCTGGTAAAATGACTGGGAGCTCAGGTAGATTTCACCTACTTACCACCCTTAACAAAAACACTGGTAGGAAACCCTGGTAAAATGACTGGGAAACTCAGGTAGATTTTACCTATTTACCACCCTTAACAAAAACACTGGTAGGGAACCCTGGTAAAATGACTGGGAGCTCAGGTAGATTTTACCTATTTACCACCCTTAACAAAAACACTGGTAGGGAACCTTGGTAACATGACTGGGGAACTCAGGTAGATTTTACCTATTTACCACCCTTAACAAAAACACTGGTAGGGAACCCTGGTAAAATGACTGGGGAACTCAGGTAGATTTTACCTACTTACCACCCTTAATAAAAACACTGGTAGGGAACCCTGGTAAAATGACTGGGGAACTCAGGTAGATTTTACCTACCTACCACCCTTAACAAAAACACTGGTAGGGAACCCTGGTAAAATGACTGGGAGCTCAGGTAGATTTTACATACTTACCACCCTTAACAAAAACACTGGTAGGGAACCCTGGTAAAATGACTGGGAGCTCAGGTAGATTTTACCTATTTACCACCCTTAACAAAAACACTGGTAGGGAACCCTGGTAAAATGACTGGGAGCTCAGGTAGATTTTACCTATTTACCACCCTTAACAAAAACACTGGTAGGGAACCCTGGTAAAATGACTGGGAGCTCAGGTAGATATTACCTACTTACCACCCTTAACAAAAACACAGGTTGGGAACCCTGGTAAAGTGACTGGGGAACTCACTGACAGGTAGATTTTACCTACTTACTGCCCTTAACAAGAACACTGCGCTATGTTCTTGTCCAGTTTTGTTTTTAAAGTGATAACATTGCAAAGATTTTATGAAAATGGAATGTCTTCATTTCATCTACAATGTGTTAGTGACAATGTGGTGGTTGTTCTGTCCACAGCTAAATATAATAAAGACAAGAAAAAGAAGAAAGTTGGGGGTGCTAAAAAGAAGGAAGACAAGGAAGTTGAGGGGTCTGAGAAAGAAGAAGACGAATCAGGGAATGTATCCAGACAAGTATGCATTATGGGTATTTTACTAAATGTTGATGTGTGTTTCATTCATTTGTGAACAAATTAACAACAAATAACATCTGTATTTTTGCTATGATCAATATATCACATCACATCACATCACATCACATCACATCACATCACATCACACCACAGCACAGCACAACACACCATACAATATCACATCACATCACATCACATCACATCACATCACCACAGCACAGCACAACCCACCACACCATACAATACCACAGCACAGCACACCACAGTATACCACTCCACATTACTCCACATTACCCCACATACCATACTACATTTATACACTAGAACACACCACATCACATCACATCACATCACATCACATCACATCACACAACACCACACCATACCAATTGACACCACATCACAGCACACCACACCATAAAACACCACACCACATCACATCACATCACAGCACAGCCCATCATAACATACATGTACAACAATACAGTATTCCCTTGACCCATATAATGACTGTCTGATATCAGAATATCATACATTTTGTCACATTATATCAGAATATCATACATTTTGTCACATTATACCAGAATATCATACATTTTGTCACATTTACTGTATATCAGAATATCATACATTTTGTCACATTATATCAGAATATCCTACATTTTGTCACATTATATCAGAATATCATACATTTTGTCACATTATACCACAATATCCTACATTTTGTCACATTATATCAGAATATCATACATTTTGTCACATTATATCAGAATATCATACATTTTGTCACATTATACCAGAATATCATACATTTTGTCACATTATATCAGAATATCCTACATTTTGTCACATTATACCAGAATATCATACATTTTGTCACATTATATCAGAATATCATACATTTTGTCACATTATATCAGAATATCATACATTTTGTCACATTATACCAGAATATCATACATTTTGTCACATTATATCAGAATATCGTACATTTTGTCACATTATATCAGAATATCATACATTTTGTCACATTATATCAGGATATCATACATTTTGTCACATTATATCAGAATATCATATATTTTGTCACATTATACCAGAATATCGTACATTTTGTCACATTATATCAGAATATCATATATTTTGTCACATTATACCAGAACATCGTACATTTTGTCACATTATATCAGAATATCCTACATTTTGTCACATTATATCAGAATATCATACATTTTGTCACATTATATCAGAATATCGTACATTTTGTCACATTATATCAGAATATCATACATTTTGTCACATTATATCAGGATATCATACATTTTGTCACATTATATCAGAATATCATATATTTTGTCACATTATACCAGAATATCGTACATTTTGTCACATTATATCAGAATATCATATATTTTGTCACATTATACCAGAACATCGTACATTTTGTCACATTATATCAGAATATCCTACATTTTGTCACATTATATCAGAATATCATACATTTTGTCTGATACCAGAATATCATACATTTTGTCACATTATATCAGAATATCATATATTTTGTCACATTATATCAGAATATCATACATTTTGTCACATTATATCAGAATATCCTACATTTTGTCACATTATATCAGAATATCCTACATTTTGTCACATTATATCAGAATATCCTACATTTTGTCACATTATATCAGAATATCATACATTTTGTCTGATACCAGAATATCATACATTTTGTCACATTATATCAGAATATCATACATTTTGTCTGATACCAGAATATCATACATTTTGTCACATTATATCAGAATATCATACATTTTGTCTGATACCAGAATATCATACATTTTGTCACATTATACCAGGATATCATACATTTTGTCTGATATCAGGATATCATACATTTTGTCACATTATATCAGAATATCCTACATTTTGTCACATTATTTCTATTTGTAGATTTCTTATCTAAGTGAACAGAGTGAAACAGAAGAAGAATTGATACGATTAACATTTACTTTGAAGCAATTGATTCGTAAATTACATATCACTGCACCTGTTGAAAGTGTTATGAGTCTCATTGGTAAACGGTATGTCTAAAATTATACTTTCTTACTAAATGTAGTTAATTTGCATATTATTTGCATATTATTACAAATTTGCACCTGTTGTCCCATTGGTAAAAGGTATGTGTAAAATGACACTTACAAAATAGTTTATTTGCATATCATTTGCATATTATTGCAAACTTGCACCTGTTGAAAGTGTTATGAGCCTTGTCAGTAAAGGGCATATGTAAAATGCAACTTTACGAAATAGTTCATTTGCATATAATTTGCATAATATCACTCGCACCTGTTATGAGTCTCATTGGTAAAAAAGTATGTGTTAAGTGAGACTGTCTTTAATACTAAACATAATTAATTTTGCATATCATTTGCATATTATTGCAAACATGCACCTGTTATGAGTCAGTAGTAAAAAGTATGTGTAAAATGATACTTTCTTACTAAACATAGTTAATTTGCATAAATTATAAATTATTCAAAACTTGCATCTATTTATTGGCTCAATTCTGAGACTTTGTTTTGAGTGTAACTTTATCCTGGTGATTACAGGTATCCTGAGGATAATGACAGCTTCCGGAAAAGTGGACTGTCTGGTGAATGGGATCCAGATAGAGCTGGGAAGAGAATGAAATTACCTACTCCAGAAACGTGGGAAACACAGGTTTCCTTGAAAGGGAACAAGGCATCAACTTGGGAAGATTTGATAGGTAAGTCCTGGAATTATGTCTCTGACTTGATTCACATCATATTTATTCATATTTATAATATATTATTTAGATTCACATTCATTATTGTAATCACAACAATTATATTTGACGTTCATTTTGATATTTTTATTATAGATCATAGAAAGCTACCGTTTATGGCAATATTTAGATTCATATTCATAATTACAATCAAAAATATTACAATTCGTATTATAATTACAGATCATAAAAAGTTGCCCTTTATGGCAATATTTAGATTCACATTCATTATTACAATCAAATATTATATTTGACGTTCATATTGATATTTTTATTACAGCTCATAAAAAGCTGCCCTTTATGGCTATATTAAGATTCATATTCATAATTACAATCACAAATATTATAATTCATATTATTATTACAGATCATAAAAAGCTACCCTTTATGGCAATATTTAGATTCACATTCATTATTGTAATCACAACAATTATATTTGACGTTCATATTGATATTTTTATTATAGATCATAGAAAGCTACCGTTTATAGCAATATTTAGATTCATATTCATTATTGTAATCACAACAATTATATTTGACTTCATATTGATATTTTTATTATAGATCATAGAAAGCTACCGTTTATGGCAATATTTAGATTCACATTCATTATTACAATCAAATATTATATTTGATGTTCATATTGATATTTTTATTGTAGATCATAAAAAGCTGCCGTTTATGGCAATGCTGAGAAACATCCGTAACATGTTGAATGCTGGAATTAGTGATAAACACCATGCCTGGATACTACGAAAACTAACAGATGAAAGATCCGTTGTCAACAGCAAACAGTTTCCATTCAGATTTTTCTCAGCATATGAAGTCCTTGGAGACTTAGAGAGGGCATTGAAAAGACAAGGTGACAAACAGGATATTTATTTTGTGATATTTTCAAGGGGTTGAGACTGACACACCTATTGGGTTCTCTCCACCATGGGTTGTCTGTGGCTGAGTGTTTACATACTTAAAAAAAAAAAAAAAAAATATTCTGTATAAGTAAAGATTATTATTATAGCATCTTTCTGGATCTGGATCTGGATCTGGATGAATAATTGACACCACCTCCTTAGGAGTATCACACCAATGGAGTCATAGGTTAAGATATGAATATTTCTGATTGAAGTGATCTCTATGTCTTGTCTTGAATTAATATGTTGAAGGCGATTAGATGACAGAAGAGGGTAGTGTATTCCAGTCAACGATTGTTCTAGTGAAAAATGAATTCTTGAAAATTTCAGTTTTTGAATCAAGGTGTTTATATCTAGCTGGATGGAGTCGTGTACTGTTCGTTGGTGAAAAATGTTTGTTAGCTGCAGTGACACACACTGATTTTGATTTTTCTGATTTTGTGTAGGTTTGTAAATAATGCTATGTAATGGTATTTACACCAACCACTTAGCAATACTGCTTATTATGGTGACAGAGCATTCTCAATTTGTACCCCACACTTGTGGAATGCTCTGCCATCGTATCTGCAGAGTGTCGCTACATTCCAGACATTTAAATCAGGTCTTAAGACCTATTTCTTCAATAAGACTTTCACTTGAGTCTGTTTTTGTACTTGTTTTTCTGTGCTTTGTAACGGGCATTAATGATAGTTATATGGTATGCGCTATATAAGAAAATTAGATTAGATTAGATTAGATTAGATTAGATTATGTGATTATTCAGGAATATGAATGTCAATCACTTAAAATGTACAAAAAAGTCAAAAATAAAATGAGAGGAAATAAAGATGCCATCAGGTATAAAATCAAGTCTATTTATTTTTAACCAGAGTAGAATTTAATTACATTATTTTTCTTTCTTTCTACTATTAGAATCAATAGCATCTGGTGCCATAGAAGAAACGTCATATCAAGTCGGTAGAGGTCGTGGTGGAGCAATGCGTGGTGGTCGTGGACGTGGAAGAGGTCGAGGTGCTGGAGGTGCTGGGCGAGGTGGCTATGGACAGAAAAAGAAACCTGTGTAAGTATTTTCTCTTAGCAACCATGACTACACCCATAGCAACCATGACTACACCCATAGCAACTGGAAAACCGATGTCACTGATCAAAACAAGTTTAGCTTTAAAATATTTGTCATTGTACGTACAATAAATATTTTACACAGTTTTTAGCTTTTTGTAATTTATTGAGTTACAAACACAGATTTGGTCAATACTGTTTCATATTCTTTTTTCAAGTAGGAATACATAGTTGTTTTATGAATTTAAACAAATCCAAAATAAATATGCTATTTGTCATTGATATAGTCTGTAAGGTACGCCGTGACGGGGCGCCCTCAAACATCAGGCAACCCCTGAGAGGAGGCCGGTGAGGGTGAAACGTCACGACGTATCTTACAGTCTATCATTAATATGGTCACCTTAAAAACAACACTTTACATTTTGTATTTTCTGAGACGACCTGAAGTTTAGTATGTAGATGTTGACACGTCGTCTAGGCATTTACATTATGTGACACAACCACTGACCATTTTACATTTTGTTTTTTCAGAGGTGACCTCAAGTTCAGTATGCAGATGTTGACACTTCATCTAGAAATGCATTTAGACAGCCACTGACCTTTAAATAATCACAGATTACATTTTGTTTTTTCAGAGGTGACCTCAAGTTCAGTATGCAGATGTTGACACGTCATCTAGGCATTTACATTATGTGACACAACCACTGACCATTAAATAATCACAGATTACATTTTGTATTTTCAGAGGTGACCTCAAGTTCAGTATGCAGATGTTGACACTTCATCTAGAAATGCATTTGGACAGCCACTGACCTTTAAATAATCACAGTTTACATTTTGTATTCTCAGAGGTGACCTCAAGTTCAGTATGCAGATGTTGACACCTCATCTAGACATGCATTTGGACAGCCACAGACCTTTAAATAACCACAGATTACATTTTGTATTTTCAGAGGTGACCTCAAGTTCAGTATGCAGATGTTGACACTTCATCTAGAAATGCATTTGGACAGCCACAGACCTTTAAATAACCACAGATTACATTTTGTATTTTCAGAGGTGACCTCAAGTTCAGTATGCAGATGTTGACACTTCATCTAGAAATGCATTTGGACAGCCACTGACCTTTAAATAACCACAGATTACATTTTGTATTTTCAGAGGTGACCTCAAGTTCAGTATGCAGATGTTGACACTTCATCTAGAAATGCATTTGGACAGCCACAGACCTTTAAATAACCACAGATTACATTTTGTATTTTCAGAGGTGACCTCAAGTTCAGTATGCAGATGTTGACACTTCATCTAGAAATGCATTTGGACAGCCACTGACCTTTAAATAACCACAGATTACATTTTGTATTTTCAAAGGTGACCTCAAGTTCAGTATGCAGATGTTGACACGTCATCTAGACATGCATTTGGACAGCCACTGACCTTTAAATAACCACAGATTACATTTTGTATTTTTAGAGGTGACCTCAAGTTCAGTATGCAGATGTTGACACGTCATCTAGACATGCATTTGGACAGCCACAGACCTTCAAATAACCACAGTTTACATTTTGTATTTTTAGAGGTGACCTCAAGTTCAGTATGCAGATGTTGACACTTCATCTAGACATGCATTTGGACAGCCACAGACCTTCAAATAACCACAGTTTACATTTTGTATTTTTAGAGGTGACCTCAAGTTCAGTATGCAGATGTTGACACTTCATCTAGACATGCATTTGGACAGCCACAGACCTTCAAATAACCACAGTTTACATTTTGTATTTTTAGAGGTGACCTCAAGTTCAGTATGCAGATGTTGACCAAGTACCGTAAGGCCCTGGATACTGCTGTCAAGATAGCGACATGTTATAATGTCAAACCAATATCTGGTACCACTGTACTGTTTTGTAACGTCGGTAATAACATGAACAGACCATGTACGTCAGCTAGATTTGGAAAGTCAAAAACAGTAAGTTCTACAGTGAGGCTAAAAGTGTGAGAATATGTGGTTCAATTTTTGTGATGTTTGATGATGTAGTTTTGGTAGTGTGGAAAGTCAAAAACAGTAAGTTCTATAACATGGCTAAAACTGTGAGACTGTGTTGTTCACTTTTTGTGATGTTTGGTGATGTAGTTTTGTTTTCTTAGGCAAGTTAATGAAAGTATAGATGATTTCATGATGTCCATATTATCAGTGGTAAGTAGTAAAATGTGTTCCAAGCATGTCAATATTGTACTACATGTACATGAACCCCCACCCCTCACCCCTCCCCCTCACCCCTCATCCCTCATCCCTCACCCAGTTTATGCAATTATTTATTTTCTATTTCAGGTGTTAGAGGTTGGAGTATTACTTGGTTTGATGTGTAAATATTCCTGTGAGGATTGTCAGATGATAGCCTGTGGACCAGCTGATAACTATAAACGAGTGGAGTTAGAGAAAGGTACTATTCTGGATAATATGCAGAAGTTACTACAGTATGCAAAGGTAGCTAAAGAATTCCTTATTTAAAATCATTTGAAAAGAATTATTCAATTTCTGTTCAACTCGTGATCTCCACGACCCAGGAGAGTTAGAGAAAAGCATTGTGGCTAGACATAATATCATAACTGGGCAACGCCCATAATCTCACACAGGGTAGATTCATTTGTGACTCGCTGCCTCACAATGATATTGTAGATAGCGCCCTTCGCATGGAGAATGCGCATAGTATATAGAACACACATGCGTAGTCATTGCGCCTCAATGCATCCTTGGGTAAAACGACCAAAAAAACATTGCATAGTATAGACATGTAGGATGTGCATGCGTACTAGTCACTGAGCTGCTAGGTGGCCCCTACGAGGCCACTGCGTGAGCTATTAGTAAGCAGGACAACCTATGTACCCTCTAATGATAGCCAAATTTTGTTGTTGTGAGCCAAAATGATAAAAACTGGCATTTCTTATGAGTCACCATATAGTAAGAGATAGGAGTACATCAAATTTTGGTGCGTCACTAGAAATTGTGTGCACATTATATTGGCTTAGAGGGCACATTCAAAATTACCATTACTTTCCCCAATTTTTCTTTGATATTACAGGCGCTGGTAGAATTATGTTATTCCCCAATATGTGTCTCCATTCAGCTGGAAAATAATCGTGACCTAAGTGGTCTTTGTCACGACTTGTCTATGGACTCATTGTGACAAGACCCCTTAGGTCATAAGTATTTTCCTTGGCTGAAGGAAGAAAAATATTGGGAATACATCCAATTACGATATTAATATCAGTGTGTGTGTGTGGGGGGGGGGGGGGGGGTATTTGCAGTGTTCTGTTTGTTTGTACTTTCATTTCTCTTGAATGTTATTAACAACTTTTCTTTCAGGATTTTGAGTTGATTGCCAGTAGAGGTTGTATTCCTGTAGATATGCTGAGAGATATACTAAGGGACAGACAACAGGTAATCATAGCATCTTTTCTCTTCAAGACATTGTGGCAATAATGTATTTGCTAAATCTTCATGAAAGTCCTACTATGCAATCAACTGTTCTAACAATGCCAGAACACAAATTGTGATGTCATAAAAGGTATGCATTGACATTAACATTATACTGGAATAGTTTAATAAAAGATTTTGTAAGTATTTTACTGTTGTATATACGTAACCATTACTGGTGATTGACTGAACTCAAACCTGGTATTAGAATATAACTTATAAAGATCCGATGACATAATTTTTAGTATGTATCAAAAATGTTGAGACAATCCTTACTATGCAATCAACAATACAAGATGACAATCATAATCTCATAGAAGACATGCATTGACATTAACATTATACTGGAATGTGATTTTGTGTTAGTATTTCCACTTTGAGTAAAAAGTTTATAAACTCATGTTGTGCCTCTTTTAATAAAACTATCTTGATTCATGAATTGTTTTGTGCAAAGTGATCTGATCAGTGATAAAAAAAATTGGATCAAAAATGTAATATTCATTATTTGTATTTCACAGATTGATAATTTGATTGTATTGTCTGATGGGATGAATATGTGTGAACAAACTGAGAATCAAGCCATCATGGATTTCCTGGAGAAATACCGACATCTAGTTAATCCTAACCTATTGTTTGTTAATGTTGATCTAAGTGGAGCTAAAACAGGGTATGTAATCAAGTTAACCCTTTCATGACTAGAGACGAGTTTTAAATAATATGGGGACCCAATTTATATGAATATTTTCATAATTACAATAATATTACTTTGTTAGGAAGTAACATTTCTTTAATTCCAGTCTAAAATGAAGTTGATATATGCCAAAAAGTTACATAAAACAAGAATTTTGTCCAAACAATTTTGGCGGTAATGTTTTCAGTATTGAAGGGGTTAATCCCGATCTTTTTTTTTGTATTTGATAACCTATGCAGAGCATTTTGTAGATGTTGATAAAATCTAGCCTAAGTTAGGAGGCCAAACCCTAATCCTAACTCCCTAGCTTGGCAATAAATACATAACATGGAATACCATATAGTTTTAATAAGTTTTGAGGAATTTAGTCTAAGTTAGGGGGCCTTATCCTAATCCTAGCTCCCTAGCTTAATGATAAATACATAGCCACCAAGCACTATAAAATGATTTTATTTCTTTTTCTTTTCTATATTTGAACATTTTTTCGCTTCTTACCAGATTTACTGAAGAGAAAAGTTCGAGTCATCCAAATGATATATACATAGCTGGATACAGTGACCAGATTCTAAGTTTTATTGCTGAGAGAGGGGATGCTGGACAGTTAGCACATGTAGAGAAGATAGACGAAGCCTATAAACTGAGACCAATGCAGGTACGTAAGACTGACAGTGGTATTTAAAACATAGTTGTTTGTCTGTTTCTTATACACAATGGAATTCAAGGTCCCATGGAACTTACCAGTCACAATTCGAGAGAGAGAGAGAGAGAGAGAGAGAGAGAGAGAGAGAGAGAGAGAGAGAGAGAGAGAGAGAGAGAGAGAGAGAGAGAGAGAGAGAGAGAGAGAGAGAGAGAGAGAGAGAGAGAGAGAGAGAGGGAGAGAGAGAGAGAGAGAGAGAGAGCCTGAGAGTTTGAGAATTTGAGAGAGAGCGAGAGAGAGAGAGTTTGAGAATTTAGAGAGAGAGAGAGAGAGAGAGAGAGAGAGAGAGAGAGAGAGAGAGAGAGAGAGAGAGAGAGAGAGAGAGAGAGAGAGAGAGAGAGAGAGAGAGAGAGAGAGAGGAGGGGGGGGGGGGGGGGAGGGGGGAGGGAGGGAGGGAGGTAGAAAGAGAGAGAGTAATAAAGTTATATCTAATCTAATCTAATCTAATCTATATGATTGTTTGTAGACTGCAGCAATTGGTAGAGGTATTCTATCAACAACTCAAACCAATAATGATAATATAGAGAAACCATTACCAGTTATATCATCTACACCAAGGTAAGTAAATGATATCCTCTAACTAACATATGTTTTGACCTACAACTACCGACATCAGATTGTGGAAACGGAACAACAAACAGGGAAAGTAAACAACTGAATTGGACAGACAGACATACATATATAGACAAATAGACACAGTCAGACAGACACAGACAGACAAAGAGAGATGGAGAGACAATGTTTAGCTAGCTCTTTAGCTAGATGGATGGACAGACAGACAGACAGACAGACAGACAATATTTAGCTAGCTCTTTAGCTAGATGGATGGACAGAGAGACAGAGACAATATTTAGCTAGCTCTTTAGCTAGATGGATGGATTGACAGACAAACAGGCAGACATACAATATTTAGCTAGCTCTTTAGCTAGATGGATGGATTGACAGACAGGCAGACAGTAGACAGACATACATACAGACAGACAGACAGACAGACAGACAGACAGACAGACAGACAAAGATAGCTAAAGTAATATTTAATTCCATTATTAGGTGGAGAACAGCCAAGGTGTTTATTTCATCAACATTCCGTGATATGCATAGTGAGAGAGATTTACTGACACGGTTTGTCTTCCCTGAGTTACGTGCTAGGGCCAAGAAACACTTCATTAATGTATATGAAGTTGATCTAAGATGGGGTGTCACAGAGGAGGAAGCAAAGAGTAACAAGTAAGTACATGTAAGGAGGGGAGGGGTTGGAGTGTCACGGAGGAGGAAGCAAAGAGTAACAAGTAAGAACATGTAAGGAGGGGTGGGGAGGGGTGTCATGGAGGAGAAAGCAAAGAGTAACAAGTAAGTACATGTAAGAAGAGGGGAGGGGTTGGGTTGGGGTTGCAGGGAGAGGATGGGAAGGGTTGAGGTTTCACAGAGTAAGAAGCAAAAAGTAACATTTATTTTTTGAAGTAGAAAGCCATGATAAAATTGTTTTATTAATTAAAAATGCAAAATAAATATCCAATCCTCATCCACAATTGTTTATAACATCCATATCAAGTGTAAAAGTATACTGTTTCATTTGCTAAATGATCACATTAGAAAGGCCACATGCTAGGCTTGTAAATAAACCAATTGAAACAATATACTTTTACACTTGATATGAATGAGTGTAGCACATAGAGAAAGTGCTTTACTTCAGTGTTACTTGTATAATAATTATCATTGTTTCCAACAGGTCAATTGAAATCTGTCTAAGTGAAGTCTCACGATGCGATTTCTTTATTGGTATCCTTGGTGAGCGATACGGCTGGATACCGGATAATTATGTTGCCCCAGACACTGAGGACTATGATTGGTTGAAAGACTATCCAAGTCATCGTTCAATCACAGAGCTGGAAATGGAACATGCTGGGTTAGGGGATCCAATCAATGCTGTTGGCAAGGCTTTCTTTTACCTTAGAAACAATGAATTCATCAGGTGAGTGTAGTGACCTTTAACCTTTGACCCAACACACAAGGTCACTTCTGAATGTATGAAAGTGGTAGAAGCTGAGTTTATAATTTTTTTACTCTGAAATTGTGGACAAGAAATAGAGCAAGTAAACTAATTATGTATATTGTTAAGTCTAGGAAGTTTCACGGTAAACTTGCTCTCTAAAACTTACTTCAATAACCTCAGTAGTCTGAAGGAAAGGGAAAAAAACTATTACCAGAGTATGACTTCAAATAAACGTAGAAATGGAGTACTATTTAGTAACCCGAGACAAACACAATTAGCAAAAAAATCTACAACATAAAATATAATGGTTGTCTAGGTTGATGACAAGAATTAGTTTGGTTTAATTGCTTGAAATATGGTGTTTATGAGTTAGTAACTATAAAACCATTAAAAAAAATAGGATAAAAATTAACATACTGAGGATGTTAGTCTTAGATATCAGAAGAGTAAACTTCCTTTCAGAAATCTGCTTCTATGTAGCGCCCTCAGTGACCAAACTATGGAACTCAACATTGATAGTCACTTCTTTAATAAAGTTAGTAAATGTGTTTTATCTTCAGTTCAATACCAGTCAAACAAAAAGGTAATTTTGAAGCAGAATCCAACGCCAGTAAAGACAAGATAACAAACTTAAAGGAAAGAATAAGAACCAGTGGACTAGAGGTTTTCAATGGGTAAGTACAGAGAGGAGGGGGAGGGAGGGAGGGAGAGATAGAGAGACAGAGAGAGACACAGAGAGAGAGAGAGAGAGAGAGAGAGAGAGACAGACAGACAGACAGACAGACAGACAGAGACGGACAGACAGACAGGCAAACAGACAAACAAACTGACAGTCAGACGGCCGCGGAGACAGGACAGGAGAAAGGAGGGAGGGAGGGAGGGAGAGAGAGAGAGAGAGAGAGAGAGAGAGAGAGAGAGAGAGAGAGAGAGAGAGAGAGAGAGAGAGAGAGAGAGAGAGAGAGAGAGAGAGAGAGAGAGAGAGAGAGAGAAGGAGAGAGAGAAGGAGGGAGGGGGGGCGGATGGACAGACGGACAGGCAGACAAACAAACTGACGATCGGATGGAGACAGGATAAATGGGAAGAGGGAGGGAGAGAGGGAGAGGGAGGGTGGGAGAGACAGCCAGCCAGCCAGACAGAGATGGCGAGGGAAGGGAAAGAGACTCTGTGTGTGTGTGTGTGTGTGTGTGTGTGTGTGTGTGTGTGTGTGTGTGTGTGTGTGTTCATGTGCATTACATGTGTGTATGTATATACAAATTACTTGATCTGATTCAATATATTTAGTAGTTACAATATATTGTGATATATAAAAACAAAATTGAAGACTTGACCATTCAACTAGTGTGTGTAAACCGATTCTATTTGATATATCCTATACATTCTAGCTATCCATGTGATGTAACTGGTGAATCTATGGACAATATACCAATACTAGGTGGATTGGAAGACTTTGGTGCTAGAGTATTAAATAATCTATGGAATGCTATTATCAAGAAATTCCCAGATGAGGTAATGCAATCTTGGCTGTAAATTTATAATTTTCTATTGTAACATTTTACAGTATTTTCATTCTTATCTTATCTTTACTATTTCATTTTCAAGAGAGTTCTTTCAAAACTATTGTGATCAAATGCAAACATGGTATACAGACTAGGAACCACATCAAGTCAAGTATCATCAAACAAAAAATGTAATGAAATATTTTCCCCCAATATTTGTTAGTTGTTCAGGCAAGGGAGATATCAAGCTGATTAAAACCTGATGTGGTAAAAGTGGCTTGATGTCTTTATTTACCTCTGTTTCCAAAATTTTTGTATCATTTGTTTTTTATCTTTGTTGTTCTTTGTGATTGCTTACCAAGCTTGGGGAAATATAAGAGACCTAAGGGGCCCTGTCACTATGAGTTGAAACATGAGTAATGACAAAACCCTTAGGTCATGATTGAGTACTCCTTAGCTGAATGAAGAAAAATAATGTATGAAAAATCAGAAAAAGTAAATTAGATGGTGATTTGAATGTGTTGACCAATGATTTTGTGATTTAGAAGAGAGAACAACCAGAGAATAAACTCCATATTTTTTGTTTGTGTGTGTTCAACTTGGCTTGTTTGAGGTGTAATGACTTTTGTTGACCACCACAATTAGATCTATACTATAAAAAGCGAATGTGAATTCAAACAACCCAACATACATGTCTATTCTCTGATGAATAATCCCTGACAATGTACTTCACTAACTATAAGGAGGTAGAAAGGACCTTGTTATAAAGTTATACAATATTTCTGTATGAATCAAAGGACGATTAGTTTATATTCAATTCTCGCTACCTGCAATACAATTCTACACATCACTGTGGAGTCAAATGGAACGAAGTCGCGCGACAACGCGTTCTAATGTCGACAACTACACTTCCGGTCGGCTATGCTAATACACAGGAATGTTTCTTTCCGATTTTCAGTTGTAGACATCTCTTGTAATTTTGCCCTGGAAAGATACTGTACATATTTAAATTTCCCACCTCCATAATTATATGAGCTTAAAACTTGCGTTTATCTTATTTGTTACAATTAAACTGTTTGGAAGAAACATTCACGTGTATTGACATAGGCGACCGGAAGTGTAGGTGTCGACAAATGCAAGCGCGGTCGCGAGACTGCGTTCCATTTGACTCCTTAGCGATGCATAGAATTGTATTGCAGATAGCGAGAATTAAGTCTCAATTAGTTTACGGTGTATTGCTCAAAACATTTAGTGAACTTTGAGCTTCAGTTTACATTCTTTATATGTCTTACCGAGACTGCCTAAAATTTCGACTATAAACAACGGAGTTGGAGCTCAGAAGATCACAGTATAAATCTAAGGACCTTTTAGTTAACAATTTTTGTTATTTCTACATTGTACAGGATGCCGTACAAGATGAGATCACGGTATAAATCTAAGGACCTTTTAGTTATCATTCTTGTTATTTCTACATTGTACAGGATGCCGTACAAGATGAGATCACAGTATAAATCTAAGGACCTTTTAGTTATCATTCTTGTTATATATACATTGTACAGGATGCCGTACAAGATGAGATCACAGTATAAATCTAAGGACCTTTTAGTTAACATTCTTGTTATTTCTACATTGTACAGGATGTCGTACAAGATGAGATCACAGTATAAATCTAAAGACCTTTTAGTTAACATTCTTGTTATATCTACATTGTACAGGATGCTGTACAAGATGAGATCACAGTATAAATCCAAGGACCTTTTAGTTAATGTTCTTGTTATTTCTACATTGTACAGGATGCCATACAAGATGAGATCACAGTATAAATCTAAGGACCTTTTAGTTAACATTCTTGTTATTTCTACATTGTACAGGATGTCGTACAAGATGAGATCACAGTATAAATCTAAAGACCTTTTAGTTAACATTCTTGTTATATCTACATTGTACAGGATGCTGTACAAGATGAGATCACAGTATAAATCTAAGGACCTTTTAGTTAACGTTCTTGTTATTTCTACATTGTACAGGATGCCGTACAAGATGAGATCACAGTATAAATCTAAGGACCTTTTAGTTAACATTCTTGTTATTTCTACATTGTACAGGATGCCGTACAAGATGAGATATCCCATGATGCCTCTCTACATGAAGCATGTCTTGAAAATCATCTGCAGACATTCGTTGGTAGAAAGACTGTGATAAAACAAAGTATAAATGCTATAGAAACTAGTAAGAATGGATTGGTTATCATTACTGGTACAGCTGGTGCTGGAAAGTCTGCACTAATGGTGAGTTGTAGTCTGTACCTTTTACTAATTTATTGAAAATCAAAATAGCTTGAACCACCAAAAAAATACTGCTTGTTTCTGGTTGTCTTGAAAGAAGAAAATGTTAGGTTAAATTTTATTGTTTTCAAGGAAAAAAAGATTCTTTTATTTTCTGTACAATTGACAAAATATTTGGCGGCCATATTGTATTCTAAAATGGTAAAGTTAGATCTCTTTGTTCAAAAAATTCTGTGATGACTCCAAATTTTGTCTCTTGAATTTAATTGAGAAAAAAAGGTTAGGAATTTCTTGAACAAAGTAACAGTAGACTTTTATTTCCGAAGTGCTTACTATGTTAGAATATTTGTGGTGAGTTTTTGGGACTAGAAACTGTTTTGAATTTAACCTTTGACCTTTGGTTTCTTTAAGGCTGCACTGACTAAGAAATGTATGGAGAAGAAGTCATTGTCAGATTCACAGCACGTGATTCCACATTTTATTGGCGCTGTGCCAGGATCCACAAACATTGTAGCAATGTTGAAAAGACTATGTCATGAACTACAAAGACGGTTTGGATTATCAGTGGAAATCCCTAATGACTTCAAGTAAGAATAGTTTTCACATTTTTACTCGGTCGTCATTTTATCATTGTTGTTAAACCACGAGCCTCATGTACAGAATAATTCGAAACGCACTTTGACGAATATTATTTTGAACTGCATTATTGGAAAAATATGCTCTGACTTACGAGAAAGCCCAATGACAGTTTTAGGAATGGTTCTTATCTGTTCGTCTGTCTGTGTCCACCCATATTTTGACATATGCAAGCTGACTTTTTCAAACCTGGCACAAAGATGACATACTATGACTTATGAGAAAGCCCAATAGGAATGGTTCTTATCAGTGTTCGTCTGTCTGTGTCCATCCACACTTTGACATGCACAAGCTGACGTTTTCAAACCTGTCACAAAGGTGACATACTATAGTTGACATTGGCAGATCATGTACATTTTACATCAGATGGATGATCTTATCAAAATTGCTGGAATAAGGAAATTGCAAACCCACCATGTTGAATGTTGCATCATGGGAAATGTGATAATAAATACTAATCAAATAGTATTGTAAACAATAATGTTACATTGTTTGTAACCACAAATAATCAATTCATAGTTACCCTGACCATTGTGGGAGGTTAATTTTATCGGTAGCTCCAGATTAGGTATTAAGATAACCACAGATAATCCCATAGTCCATTGCGTTTGAGCATGCTCAGTCTGGATTGTAAGTTCCCAATTGCAGCAATATGTCATAACAAGTGATTGACACAAATTAAAAATAAAAAATATTAACAAGTCACATGTTGTACTAACAATAGGGTGTTAACCAATGCTTAATACAAGATTATATTTCTCTTCCTAGAAATCTGATGTCTCAGCTACCTGAAATCCTGAAGGAAGCTGCAATGCAAGCTGGGGCTTTACCCATAGTGCTTTGCATTGATGGTTTGGATCTTTTAGAGGATGTGCATCAAGCTAAGAACATGGAATGGATGCCACTGCCTTTACCTGAGGTAAGTATGAAATAGACCTTTACAGTGATATACACCCTCTAGTGTTGACTTATAGAAATGAGTGACATGGATGATAGCATTGATAAGTGATGTGATAGAGAGAGACAGACAGACAGACATCTTGACAGACAGACAGACAGACAGACAACTCGACAGACAGACATCTTGACAGACAGACAGACAGACAGACAGAGTTTGACTAATAGAGATGCAGACAGACACCCCAAACTTGTCTATCAATACTAGATTTCAGGACTTCAGTCTAAAATCACAATATTTTAAAATCAAATTTCAGGGTGTAAAGTTTGTGATGAGTTGTATAGAGGATGGACCATGCCACAAAGCATTGCTAAGATACATGTATAAAGCAGCTTGTATCAAAATTGGTTCCTTGGATATGTGGGATAAAGCTGAAATGGTCCGAAAATCATTGGCTGTCCACAGGAAAACACTGGATGAATCACCATTCAACAATCAGGTAACTAATCCAATCAACAAAAAATTAAAAAAAAAAAAAAAAAAAATAACAAAAAAAACAAACTATAGCAATCAACAGGTATAAACTTCTAAGGGCCTCTGTGATTGGTTGAAGTGACTAATCTACATATCATGTTATCCTTAAAGGGTCTCTTTGATTGGTGACTGTAATATACTTGTAAGGGCATGTGTGATTGGTTAAAGTTTTTTGTTTTGTTTTTGCTTTGTTTTGTTTTGTGTGGTGTGTTCTGCAGACAAATACACACAAACACACTAATGCTACAGGTTAAAGTTACAGGTTCTTATTCTTATGAGATCAATTTCCCTTGCTGAGACAAAAATAAATAACATTGTAACATGATGACATTAATCCATCAAGAAATATTTATGTTTGTTGATTTTTTTCTCTATTTTTTTTCAGATGAAACTGTTACTGTCAAAGAGAGAGGCTGGAATTCCTTTGTTTCTCAGCCTGGCTTGTGAAGAACTCAGAGTCTTCGGTATCTTTGAAAAGGTTTGTTGATATATCTTATAGTCGATTTTCCAGTTCCAAGATGCATTGTGCAAGAAGACGTCGCTAATGTTGTTATATTTATTTAGTATACCACTTAGAATGAGCACACACCAGTGCAAGTAATCTCTGGTACATATGTAATAATACCACTTAGAATGAGCGCACACCAGTGCAAGTAATCTCTGGTACATATGTAATAATTGTCTTTCACTTGAAATGACTAACTCTTTATATTTATTTATGTGTTACTTGAAAGGTTTCACAGCGAATCAAGTCAATGGCCCAGACAGTGAGTGCACTATTACAAGAAGTGATGATACGTCTTGAGATAGACCATGGTAAACAACTCATATCAACGGCACTGTCTTTACTAGTCTGTGTTAGAGATGGTAAGAATGAACATCAAATCATATTTTGTAGAAAATAAGAAAAAGAAATTGAAAAAAAATAGTTTGTTAGAAAAGTTTCATTCAACGAAATGTTCCAACTGACAGAGTTATTTGTTGTCTATGTTAAATGTTCAGTAACTTGGACTATTTTTAAAAATAAATTTTTGAGAATTGTTTTCCTATTCCTGTAGGTTTATTAGAAGATAAACTTCATGTCTTACTGATAGTGAATATGAAATATATCCACCTAGAAACTGACCAATAACCTTCTACCTTCGGGGTAACATGATAAATATCTACCTCTACCTTCTCATACCTCTAGGTTTATTAGAAGATGAACTGCATGCCTTGTTGAGTATATCTGAAATGATGGGTGATATGAAATATAGCTATGACGATATTAAGAATATACACCTGTCAGCTGACCAATATCTACCTCAGGCTAATTTTGCAAGGTTGATAAGAGGGTTACAGAGTTTTATACGACCTCTTGGAGAACACAGGTTAGTATTTACTGTTTGGACTTGACTGTCATGTTAATGAGGGGGTTATAGAGTATTATACGACCTCTTGGAGAACACAGGTTAGTATTTACTGTTTGGACTTGACTGTCACATTAATGAGGGGGTTATAGAGTTTTATATGACCACTTCGAAAACATAGGTTAGAAAAGATGTGTTTTCAGGTTCTTCCTAAAGACAGAAGCTGTTGCTGAGAGGAATCGTATGAAATTTTCTTTGCCTCAAAGGTTGTTACTGGTACAGAGCATGGATGTACATCCATGTAGAGAGTTACAGATTGTTCATATCATATCTTTGAAAAAGGCAATGTCACAGACACACAATGAATAAACTTATGGATGTATAAATGAACTGGTAGAACTTCAATGGTTATAGCACATTCTGAGAATGTTTTGCACATTCTGAGATTGTTAAGTCACCTTGTATTGTATGATTTGTTACAGCGTCACTAGACTGTGTCTTGCACATACTGAGATTGTTAAGTCTATCAGACAACGATACATGAAGACAGCTGGTACAGACTATGAAACAATGTTACATAAACTGATAGCAGGTATGGATACAAATAAATTATACTACTTGAATAGAGTATTGTCTGAGTCTGTGTTTCTGCTAAGGTTTCAGTTAGAACCCGGCCAAGTAGCATAGAGAGGGTAATCTTGTAAAAACTAGACTCCAGTACATTCATGTGTACATTTGTATTGTTGTATGTATGTATGTGTGTGTGCATGTGTGTCTCTGTCTCTGTCTCTCTGACTGTCTCTCTCTGTCTCTTAGTCTCTCTCTTTCTCTCTCTCTCTCTCTCGCTGGCTGGCTGTCTGTCTGTCTGTCTGTCTGTCTGTCTATCTGTCTGACTCTCTCTCTCTCCTTTCTCTCTCTCTCTCTCTCTCTCTCTCTCTCTCACTCTCTCTCTCTCTCTCTCTTCTCTCTCTCTCTCTCTCTCTCTCTCTCTCTCTCTCTCTCTCTCTCTCTCTCTCTCTCTCTCTCTCTCTCTCTCTCACTCTCTCTCTCTCACTCTCTCTCTCTCTCTCTCTCTCTCTCTCTCTCTCTCTCTCTCTCTCTCTCTCTCTCTCTCTCTCTCTCTCTCTCTCTCTCTCTCTCTCTCTCTCTCTCTCTCTCTCTCTCTCTCTCTCTCTCTCTCTCTCTCTCTGTTTGTATGCTTATGTACATGTGTATGTGAGTGCAAATGACAGGTAGTCAAAATCTGGTGATGTTTATTAACAGTTTCCTTAACTCATTGTTTTTGCCAAGGGTTATGAACCATGACATAGAAAGAGAGGTGGAAATTCACTTTCTTTTACTGTTATGTTAATCATATTTGATGAGTTTATAACTATTTAAGTACTTGGAGTAAATTCATTGATTTACTGCTAACAAAAATAATAAAAAAAGTTTTTAGTTTTACTGTAAAAGTATTTTTCAATTGGCAAAAAAAAAGAGCAAAACAAAGTGAAAGTTGATTGAGGTTTAACAAAAATATGAAATCTATCCTATATACAGGGTACTTCCACAATGAAGCTGACCCACAAAGGAATGGTACATGGTTTGGTAAGAAACCACGCCCTCTATGTGAACTACCATACCATCTAGCATCAGCTATTGCCTACAAAGAACTTGAAGTGGCATTATGTAATCTGAATTTCATCAAGGCCAAGTGCATGATGGGAATGGCTGGACAACTAATGGAGGATTTTATAGCACAGGGAAATAGTGCAACAAAGATGACACAGAGAGAACAAGAAAGGTTTTTGGGGAAAGAAAATGTGAAGGTTAGTATGAAATGAAAGGAACCTAGTATTTTATTTACAAAAGCACAGGAAACAAAAGTTGATAAAAATTTAGCAAGGAAACAAAAAAGAATTTTTTTGTGAAACAATGTTATGTACAGAACATAAAGGATGTTATAACTTCTCCAATGTGGCTGTTGTGAAAGAACCTTGTTGATTGGTTAACAAGTTGCAGTTGTTATAAAAGGACCATTTTGATTGGTGGCTGTTATAAAAGGACCATTTTGATAGGTCAATAAGTTTTAGAATATTGTTACTGTTATAAAAGGACCATTTTGATTGGTCAGTAAGTTGTAGGATATTGTGGTTGTTATAAAAAGGACCATTTTGATTGGTCAATAAGTTGTATGATATTATGGCTGTTATAAAAGGACCATTTTGATTGGTCAATAAGTTGTAGGATATTATGGCTATTTTAATAGGACCTTTTTCATTGGTCAATAAGTTTGAGGCTGGAGATTGTGTGATATTCAACCATACACTAAAGTTATGGCACATAGTTCCATGAGTAATATGAATTTATTTCCTTTTCAGGCTTTCAGATCTTTCGTGTCAAGAAACTTACATATTCTTGCAAACTACCCGGCATTAACATTACAACAAGCCATGAATGAACCTTCTGATACAATACCAGCCAAGATGGCTGCCAAAATGATTGACAGTTTGACACCTGTCAATCAAAAGATGGTGATCTGGTCCAATAAACATGAAGAGGAGGATCCATGTGCAATGACCCTCAGTGGCCAATCAGATGTAAGTATTCACATTTTATGTTAATGATGAATGTTGAGACCATTTTCATCCTTCTTTCTGACAAACTCATTTTTCTTTTCAATTTTAACATCGAATGGGTTTGAGTTTTGTATCATAAAATGTACTATTTTACAATGAAAAATCTCAGTAATGAAAAAAAAAAACGTTTGTTATAGAATTCGACGATACACAATCAGAATTTTCATGTTAGTTTTTTACATTATTATTTTTTCATAGACTGTGACCTGTGTTGCTGTGTCTACTGATAATAGCTATTTTGCTGTAGGAACCAGAGATTGTTCTCTCAAAATGTATGACATGATAACTGGCAAGGTAAAGTATATTATTTACTATCTTCTAAGGAGATTATAGGGATGGCCGTCTGTTAATTTGTCTGTCTGTCTGTCTGTCTGTCTGTCTGTGTCTGTCTGTCTGTCTGTCTGTCTGTCTGTCTGTCTGTCTGTCTGTCTGTCTGTCTGTCTGTCTGTCTGTGTATGTTCAGAATTAGTTAAGGAACCAGGGATTGTTCTCTTAAAATGTATGACATGATAAATGACAATGTATAAGATATGCCCCCTGGTAATTTACAATCTTCTAAGGAGGTTATAGGGATGGCTGTCTGTCCATTAATCTGTCTGTCTGTGTGTGGATGTTCAGGTAATAATGTATGAAGGAACCAGGGATCGTTCCAGCCAAGCTCCTGTGGTCTCACTGAAAACCTATCAACTCCACTTAAAAATGCCCCAGTCTGTAAAGTAGTGTTAGCACATATTTTTATCAGTTTTCTAAACTTGTTTCTCATTATTTTTTGTTTTACAGGAAGTGATGTCTTTCACAGGTCATTCAGGGTCAATATCGGACTGTTGCTTTACTGGTAAAAACAAACTATGCAGTGCATCATGGGACGGAACACTCAGTCTATGGGACATCAAAGATGGACACAGGTCAGCACATGAGGGCACTGTATCATTTGTGAAAATAACATGATGTGGAGCACTTTACAAGGTTTATTCTAATTGGTTAGATGATGTGGAGCACTTTACAAGGTTTATTCTAATTGGTTAGATGATGTGGAACACTTTACAAGGTTTATTCTAATTGGTTAGATGATGTGGAACACTTTACAAGGTTTATTCTAATTGGTTAGAAAACTGGAAAAGTGTACACTATATAATTTTCAGTCATGCAAACATTCCTGAATTTCAGTACTGCTGCAGTCACCTGTTTTTCACATCCTTAGTATTCCTATAGGCCAGGCCAGGCCATTCCTATTGTATTCTAACACCCCCATTGTATCTATGGTTAAGTCCATTCCTATTGTTGTGTATTGAATGGTAGATACCATTATAAATATATAGGGTTGACCGAGTGTCGTTTTAAATCCACAGGATTGAAGTAATGAAGGGACATACTCGGCGTGTCAACTCTTGTTGTGCTAACACTCAAGGTACCTATATTGTATCTGCATCCTGGGACTGTGTTATCAAAGTGTGGAACGCCCTCAATGGCAGCCTTGTGACTGATCTCCGTGGCGACAAGAGACCAGTCAACTGTGTAGCTTTCCATCCAGAAGGTCAAAAGTTAGTGAGTGGTAGTTGGGATGCGACTATGAAGATTTGGGATATTTTCCACAAGAGGAGAATTGCTGTAAGTATTGTTATATCTGATAGGTTGATTTCTATAGCTATATGCAGTGTGCCCTCTAACGATAGCCAAATTTTGTTGTTGTTAGTCAAAATGAGAAAAACTGACATTTCTTGTGAGTCACCACACAGTAAGAAATAGGGGAAGACAAAATTTTGGTGCATCATTAGAAAATATGCGCGTCAGTGGCATGTCTAATTGGCTTAGAGGGCACACTGGCTGTAAGTGTTGTTATATCTGATTGGTTGGTTTCCATAGTTGTAAGTGTTACTACATCTGATTCGTCCGTTTGAATTATTGCTATATCTGATTGGTGGCAATTACCATGTATTAACCAATAGGGTGATTTATTACATGAGCTTCAATAGCTGTAAGTGTTGTTACATCTGATTGGTGGCAGCTGTCATGTATTAACCAATCTAATGATTTGTTAGATTGGCTTTTAGAACTGTAATCAAGAGATTTTAATGACTGATGAAGGTGATAAAATTCTATCTTCACTAAAAATAATCACTTCAGTCTCATTTTGGATGACAAAGTTATTTGAATTCTAATTTTTTTCCAGGTCTTAAGAGGCCATAAAACAGCTATCAGAGATTGTGCATTTTCACCGTCTGGTAGACACATTGCATCGGCATCGTTAGACGGTGATGTCAAATTGTGGTCAGCACGGACTGGTACACAGGTAGGAAAATATAGTATGATAATAATAAAAGTGCGTTCACCTGCACTTTGAGGGCTTCCATTCTCAGCAGATACATAAGTTGACAGACTAGATACCATGTCCAAACCAGGTATACCCCAATCTCCACAACCAGGCCTGAAGACGTACAAACAAATCATTAAAGTGCAAAAGTAAAGATTAAAACAGTTCTACATGTAGTACAATCCTGATGTTTTGAATGAATATTCTTTTACAAAGGATAAGGCGCAACATATCTGTGAACTGAAATGAAATGATAGATGCACCACAAGTGCTAATACACAATATAGTACAACCTGGATATATGGTAATATTAATTCATGTAAGACTTAAAACTCTTTCATTTTCTGAAAACTTGACTTTTTTTTCTCTTCCTAGGTTGGTAGTATAAGTGGTCATTCCTTACCTATCAATAAACTAACATTCTCACCAAGTGGAGAACAGCTGATCACAGTCAGTGATGATCACAAAGTCAAGGTAAGTACAACCTCTCTGATTGGTTCAAGAAAGCCTAATCCTTGAAATAAGGGTTTGAAGAGCCAATGAAATACTTTTACATGAAGAATTTCATGACTTAGAAATTTACATTTTAGATTAATTACTGTAAAACCTGGACATTTTGTCTAAAGACTCATTTTCACTGATTTCACTGGGAAACAAAATCGTAAATATAAGTAGTGACTAAAATGCCTTCTTGTACATGAACAAAATGTACCAGTCTGGTAATTAGTAAAAATAAGTAGTGACTAAAATGCCTTCTTGTACATGAACAAAATGTACCAGTCTGGTAATTAGTAAAAATAAGTAGTGACTAAAATGCCTTCTTGTACATGAACACAATGTACCAGTCTGGTAATTAGTGAAAATAAGTAGTGACTAAAATGCCTTCTTGTACATGAACACAATGTACCAGTTTGGTAATTAGTAAAAATAAGTAGTGACTAAAATGCCTTCTTGTACATGAATAAAATGTGCCAGTCTGGTAATTAGTAAAAATAAGTAGTGACTAAAATGCCTTCTTGTACATGAACACAATGTACCAGTCTGGTAATTAGTAAAAATAAGTAGTGACTAAAATGCCTTCTTGTACATAAACATAATGTACCAGTCTGGTAATAGTAACAATAAGTAGTGACTAAAATACCTTCTTGTACATGAACACAATGTACTAGTCTGGTAATTAGTAAAAATAAGTAGTGACTAAAATGCCTTCTTGTACATGAATAAAATGTGCCAGTCTGGTAATTAGTAAAAATAAGTAGTGACTAAAATGCCTTCTTGTACATGAACACAATGTACCAGTCTGGTAATTAGTAAAAATAAGTAGTGACTAAAATGCCTTCTTGTACATGAACACAATGTACCAGTCTGGTAATAGTAACAATAAGTAGTGACTAAAATACCTTCTTGTACATGAACAAAATGTACCAACCTACAAATTAGTCTTTCAGAACTAGCTGAAAACTATAACATAGCAAAATTTTCTAGTAGCGAAAATATCTATGTTTACAGTAATATTGTTTCACATTAGCCTCAAAGTCAACGCTAGAGGGCGCTAGATAACATCTCTTCATTTTCATATTTCTCTCTTATTCCAGGTTTGGTCTGGTCATCTTGGCAGAACAACTCAATGTCTTGGAAGTGGAGACTTCTATAGTGCTAACTGTGTTGCCATCAACCCAGCAGGTACTGAGGTTGTCATCGGTTACCAAGATGAATGGACAAGATTGTATGACTTGAGAACTGGAGTAGAGAAATGGGCAGTCAAACATCACACCATGAGAGTGAGGTGTGTGACATGGTGTGCTGCCGATGATTTTGATAGTGCTAAGATTATCACAGGATCTGAAGATAGTTTAATTAAGGTATGTAGAACAATTATTTCAGTTTTGTGTGAGTTTAAATCTAGTTATGGGTGTTCCAGGAGATAATCATAATATAGTTATGGGTGATCCAGGTGATAAGCATAACTATGGGTGGTCCAGGGAATAAGCATTATCAAAGTTTAATATGACTACAAACTTATTCAAAATGGTGGCTGACATATGTTGCCATGACTACAAATTTATTCAAGATGGTGGCCAGATTATGTGTTGTCATGACTACAAATTTATTCAAAATGGTGGCCATATTATGCATTGTCATGACTACAAATTATTCAAGATGGTGGACATAATACTTTATGTGTTGTCATGACAATTACAGATCATGGATGCAGAGACTGGTAGGTTATTGCATACATTAATAGGGTACAGTAAACCAGTAATGAGTGTGAAATATAACGCTAATACACGACTGATTGCTGCTACATCTGAAGATACGCTGGTCTATTTATGGAAAATGCCGACATCTTGTGATTTAAGCCTTATGATGGATTTTGATGACAAGTCCAGTACTACAGAGTAAGTATATCCAGATCAAATGTGTTGTGTTAGTTAGTCTGCAGATCCTGGGGAGAAACACAAAAATAACCCTCCCTACTTCAGTGAAGACAACTGCAAAACCAAACATAAACAAGCAAATGACATCCACCCCATATACACACTTGCTATAAAGTACTAAATAAAAAGAACAGTAACTGCCATAAATTGTTGAGAATAACAAAAAAAACAAAAAACAAACAAAAAGCAATTGCCACGTCACACCACTTTCGACAAAATGTCCTGTACAGAAAAAATTCATTTTTTCTGTGCCTTATGCTTTGTTTTATTTTGCAGTGTAAGACCTGACAAGATATTGGTTAGTGGTTGTAGTGGTTCAGTTAGTAGCTGTGATTTTAACCCAGATGGTACCAAACTAGTCACTGTGACTAGAGATGCTGTAAGTCTACATTTCATTCACACTTTTATAATATATAGCCAAGCTAGGGAGTCATGGTTTACAATATATAGCCAAGCTAGGGAGTTATGGTTTACAATATATAGTCAAGCTAGGGAGTTATGGTTTACAATATATAGCCAAGCTAGGGAGTTATGGTTTACAATATATAGCCAACTAGGGAGTTATGATTTACAATATATAGCCAAGCTAGGGAGTTATGGATTATTGAATTACAGACATGGACTTTGTCAAAATCAAAAAAATCTGAAATGTCATCCAATTAATGACACTAACTTTGTTTTCTCTGTGTAGATGATGATGCTATGGGATGTTGGTCCAAGTGATCTATATGGAGTCAATGAAATAACTCCAAGCAAGACACTACGTGCATGTCATCAAGACTGGATCAATGACTGTGCATGGTCTGATATAGGAGATTTAGTGGTAAGTCAATGTGTGTCAATGACTGTGTATGGTCTGATATAGGAGATTTAGTGGTAAGTCAATGTGTGTCAATGACTGTGTATGGTCTGATATAGGAGATTTAGTGGTAAGTCAATGTGTGTCAATGACTGTGTATGGTCTGATATAGGAGATTTAGTGGTAAGTCAATGTGTGTCAATGACTGTGCATGGTCTGATATAGGAGATTTAATGGTAAGTCAATGTGTGTCAATGACTGTGCATAGTCTGATATAGGAGATTTAGTGGTAAGTCAATGTGTGTCAATGACTGTGTATGGTCTGATATAGGAGATTTAGTGGTAAGTCAATGTGTGTCAATGACTGTGCATGGTCTGATATAGGAGATTTAGTGGTAAGTCAATGTGTGTCAATGACTGCATAGTCTGATCATGCTGATATAGGAGATTTGGTGGTAAGTCAATGTGTGTCAATGACTGTGTATGGTCTGATATAGGAGATTTAGTGGTAAGTCAATGTGTGTCAATGACTGCACATGGTCTGATATAGGAGATTTAGTGGTAAGTCAATGTGTGTCAATGACTATGGTCTGATATGGCAGATTTAAGTCAATGTGTCTAAATGACTGCTTGGTCTGATATGGGAGATTTAGTGCTAAGTGTTAGTGTTACCTAATGTATAGCAATGATATGGTTTGCTATTAGTAGAGATATGATATACTGTACATCTCATCACAAATGAATAAACCTATCTGTGTTAATAGTTCAACAACTTTCCTGACAATAATCTTGATATTTTCTTATTTCAAGGTGACTGCATCCAATGACTTCACTCTAAAGATATGGGATATTCTGAAAGGAAAAGAAAAACTGAAACTTGTTGGACACACAAGTGCTATAAACTCGGTAGCCTTCAAGGTAAGGAAATCACATAGCTCATCTATTAGAAAAGGAAGTCGAGGCCTGTAGCTTATTGGTGGGTTTCTGTCATGTGATGTACTGGTGTCAGGTCATATGCAAATTGGAAAAGTTTATTCAAGACCTGTTGCCTATTGGTGGGTTTCTGTCAAATGATGAAATGGTATCAGAGGTCATATGCAAATTGGAAAAGTTTATTCAAAGCCTGTTGCTTATTGGTAGGTTTCTGTCACATGATAAAATGATGACAACATATGATCAGAAAGGCGGCTCCATTCACTGTACAAATTTACTAAATGACAAATTGACTACTTTCAGCATGGTTGTATTGTGTCTGCTTGTTATGATGGATCGGTAAAAGTCTGGTCTCATAGAGGTGCAGAGATAACAACACTAACTGGACATCAAGATAGAGTGAATGGTTGTGATATATTTATATCAGCTGGTGATAACAATGGTAAGTTTTATTTAGTAAGGGTGACCCTTTTTTATGTTTCCCATTCATATAGTAACATGAGTTGGGGGTCAATTTACAAAAAAAGTGAAAAAATAAAAAATCATCTTCATGTTTCTCTGCCTCTCCTTTCCTTTTTCTCCTCTCTATCTTCTTTTTATTGGATTCCTGGTAACAAACCCTTTCCCAGCTTCTCTACAAAATTGGCATGTTCTCAGGTCCCCTACTTGAGTAATTGCCTTATGATGACATTGACAGGCCAGATACTTGCTGTCTTCTTGGCATAGAGGGTGCTGTTCCACAAATATTAAGGGCAGGCACAAATAATTTTATTTTTATTTTGATGTCAGAACTGAAAATTTGGGTTGGTCAGGTAATGAGAAATAGGAGAAAACCATTCTGACAACTTACCATGGTACAGCTATCATTAGGAGTTACTTTTGTTAACTAAATGTTAATTTATCAATTTATTTGCTTTCATTATTCACCACAACAAAATGGTCAACAATCAGCATATTAAAAGAAAACTTGAGTTTATATAATTCAAATAATTTTCAAAATTGTTTTTACCAATGTTCACCCAACTGAAATCACCAGATTTTAAAGGTGATTCAAAATGCTCACATTCACTATCGCTAATTTGCTAGACGACATGTTTGTGAAATGCATTCTGGTTTTAAAACTTTTCAAAAGCGTCTGCAAACACCTTAAAATGACCCTTTTTCAGTCACTTCCCTTCGGATTTACTTCGAGAGTTTTCGGGTATTTCCGGTCCCACCTAGACCACGGGATTTTATGACGTCATAAAGAGACATGGATAGCACGTAGCCTATGGCGAGCGTAGTCACTAGGTGAACAAAACTCAACAGCATTGTGACAAAATACATTGCTAGTGGTTGTAACAGACATCAGTAAACAAAAACTACACTCTACATGTCTTATTAACCAACATTTACCGATATTTACTCACACTTTCTGACTAATTGGCAGTGTCTGTGGGTATAAATGCTAAAATATGATCTCCCCATATTATGGCAAAATAAATCAAAACGGCTAGACTACAGTGTAGATATACATAAACACTTGTAATGTCGCTCGCGTGTTTCAATTTATTTATCTGATTTTTTTTATTATTTGCCGAGGAGAAGCATTACAATATCTTCGACAGGCATGGCGTCGACAGCATATTATAGCCCACTATACTAGCCCACTATACTCGACTATACTCACTGATGTCGCCTTTTGAACGGCGCATTTAGCAACAAAGTAAACATATTTATCTTGAATAAATATACTAGCTATTAGATTGCCATATCATCAGCAATAAAATTGTAAAGAATTGAGGAAATTTCGTGAGTTTAGTGTTGTCATTTACATGACTTTAGCAACTCGTCTGGAAGAAAACTTGTATGGTTTCCCTTGTTGCGATATCACTTAATTTAATGCAACAAGCCTATTTAATATTCATTAGAAGAATTCTGTAACGAATCATGGTATTCGAAGTGTACAGTTTAGGAAACCAACAAATCAAATATCGCGATGTGTTCATGATATCAAATACGATTGGACAATATTGACGTCGGCAATCAAGGTCGTGACCCCAGCACATGGTTATGAAAGAAAGCCTGCAACTAGATACTTGGCTAGCCACGTCCGGTCCCGTTTCTCAGGGTTTGTTTTAGAGACGTTATTTCTGTACGACTTGCAGAATTTTACAATATATCTGATTGATAAATATGGATTACATCAACACGTGGATAAATTTAACCCGACACGAATGTGCGCTGTGCTCTCCCGATTCCATACGTACATTGTACATACACTGCTTCAGCTTTGATCGGCGGCCTAGTATGAGCTTACTGCCGCGGCCGCGGTGACTGCACAAAACTTGACAAAGCAATAATTCGAGTCCCCAACAAGTCGATGAGACCTACTTCTGTTCTGTCCGATCCGAATGCGAGTTTCTTAGGTTTTATATGGGTTTCAGACTCGGACTAGAGTATTACGCCCTAGACAATAATAGATGTAAACTTGTGTTCACAAGCCAAACATGTGGCAATACAAGACCACAACGAAAACTGTGAAAAATTTGCAGGTCAGTCTCATTTTATATATGGACAACAAAATTAGGTCGGTCACAGTTCCATTTACATGTACATGATGCAATGACTCGGAGCGTACTTCCATATGCTCGGAGCAAATCGAATCAATTAGTGTATTATGGGACCAACAAATATATTGTGGCACATGTCCCGATACACCTTCTTGAAGTTTCCCATTGGTATTCTAATAGCTAGTATATTTATTCGAGATGAAATATGTTTACTTTGTTGTTAAATGCACTGTTCAAAAGGCGACGCGAGTACGATTGGGCTAAAATATGCCGTCCTTGGCCCGGGGATGCCGTCAAACGTCACCACGGTATCGTAATGCTTCTTGTCGGCAAATAATAAAAAAATCAGATAAATAAAAGTCAATGAGTGTGAAACACGCGACATTACAAGTGTTTATATATATCTAGTCTAGCCGTTTTTGATTTATTTTGCCATAATATGGGGAGATCATATTTTAGCATTTATACCCA